>NW_019213234.1:0-53975 GCF_002532875.2 Varroa jacobsoni | reverse complement strand
AGTTCGAAATGTACGTAGTAAGTATAAGATCATAAAAGTGAAACACTCATCCAGGATACTTCTGAATCGTTTTTACAGCTCTAGAAGTTGAAAGCTGATAGGATGCATCTTCAGCTAGCATCGTGAGTCCGGTTAGCTGAAGGCATATTTGGCAACTGTAACGGCTTTAACACTGGCCACATAGAGTTAACTCTAGTTACTCCTAAAGGTTCGCAACCTTAACAGGTGGAAGAAACCGTTCAAATCTATCATTATTTCGTCCCAAATCATACTACCGTAAATCAAGCTCAACGTCGCTTTCCAACGCGCCAGGATCTAAAGTCCGGCAGGAATTTGATGACGTAAATGGCGTGTGTTTGGCAATATTATCTGAATACGTGTAAATAAGTGTATGGTCCTGAACCCACAATTGAATCCGCCATTGATTGCTAACGAAGGCAGAACAGACAGCATGGCCTAGAACTAGCGGCTACAACGTTGAGAGTCAAGTGTACCCCACATGATGATCATATGTGGCCGATAGGTTGACAGCATTGCATCCGACTAACCGGTCGTACACTTACCGCTCCCTGATAAATCACAACGTCTAATCCTAATCTAAATAACTAATGTGGCAGAAGCAAAGGATAAAATAACAATGAGACAACCGAGGTGTAGGTAGGCCACAATAAGCCATTGCGTCTCTGGATTTGCTGGCAAAGGAGCCAACAAAGGAGAGATTACTGCCTTAGCGAATTTTCCCGACCCCCTCCAAACTGCAGTGAAATCGGTGCCCCCAAGTCACACTTGATCTGTTGACATTCGGCTATGCATCACATTGTGCCATGGCTTCGTACGACCATCCTTTCACGGATCCGGTCGATGTTACTCGAAAATTTTATCGTGCCATCGTCGTTCCTTATTCCTCTATCGAAAACCTTTTCGCGACTATTTACTTGCGAACAATACTAAAACAATTCAGATTCATAGAACATCAGAAATGACACAGGGTTCATTTAGCATACATTGCCTTACCGTACGATAATATCTACGACTGGCTAACTCAATGTCACATCGGCTCTAATTGTACCGAATAATAAGCCCGAAAACTTCTATAGGAAGCCCGTTGAACTGCATCGTATATATCACCTTACCTGGACCACGGTATTCTATGCTAATTCCGGCATGACATATATATATATATATCATAACGATTGTCTACCTTTTTCTGACACGCCTATTAATTCGAGCAGCTGAATAGAAACGTTCTTGTACTATGGGCTTCATTCTTATTCACGTGTGTATCTTATTCCACTTCAGATTACTAGCTCGGCCGTTTCCGGCGTCTTAGAGTAGTCCGATAGGGAGGACCGATTGATCATATCACGCACTGCAGAATCATTACCCTGACCTAGTCTTTAGTCGGCACCTTGCTGTATTAGCTACATTTGTTGTTGTTATTGCTGCTGTTGCTGTCGCTGCTGCTGTTGCTGTCGCTGCTGCTGTTGCTGTCGCTGCTGCTGTTGCTGTCGCTGCTGCTGCTGTTGCTGCTGCTGCTGCTGCTGCTGCTGCTGCTGCTGTTGTCGGTTATGCTGTGCAATATGCTCTGCGTGTTCAAGTTCTGGCGCTGCTAGTAAAACGTTACCTACGTATCTACGGCCGTATTTCGTTTCGTGCGTTTGACTTTCATATGTGTATATTTGCGTGTCGATTAGCAGCTGTAGTTGAAACTTATGACTGAGTCTTTCGTCCGCTAGTGGCTTTTAATTAAAGTCATCTGCATAGAGACGACCCTGCCTGTTGCTGCGCCTGCTATGTTTAGCACTCGAATAACGGCAGCGGACCTACGTATCAAACGATAGTTGCTCACCGCTGTTCATACCTCTAGGAAAGTGTTTCTAGTGAGATTTTGTTTTTAATTTTATGTAATGAAGTAACAAACCAATCGGGCAAGCGATCGAACGTCATCGACGTCTGCTACAGCTACCGCTTTATTCTTTTCATCTGTTGCCAGTGGCATTTGCGTGCTGGTTCGCCGCGCCAGCGTTGATTCGAGTCGATACGATGGTGCGTTACCGCCAACTTGTTATATTCAGCACAGCCGAATCGGCCGGACACGGCCGAAAAAACGATAGAAAACTGGATGGAAACGGCTGAATAGGCCGTTTTTGCTTTCGTCACTTTTGTTGCCGTTTCGTCCTAGGCCACTCGGGACTAGCAACTGTTTCAGGACATCCTTTTGATATATGACTGAATGCTTCCACCGACAGCATGCGATACATCACTGTGTTTGCCGGTTTAACCGATACGGCTTTGATAGAGAGGTTTAATAAGTGGCATAGGTGAAACAAATGATTTTCAGTCGACAGTGGTTTAATAGCCGACGATGTTTCATCGGATGTAAAATATCAGTAGTTCACTATATGCTGTCTATTGAGATTTTCCCGAAAAAAAAAAAAAAAGACATCCAATTATATAGTAATATATAGCGAAGCTGTGCTAAAAAGCTTTCGTTGGAGATGGTTGAAAATTTTGCTATTTTTCCTTGAATTTTTGCTAGTTTTTTTTTTTCTTTAAATACGCCATAAATATTTTCCACTTTACTAAATACACGTACGACAAAATTATGTCGATTGTAATTGAAAACGTACGAAAAAAAAAAGTCCGCTATTATCTAAAATGGTCTAAAATAAACATGATGTAGATAATTTAGTATTTTCATTCAGTAAGGGATTTTCCTAGCTCTGTTTCACGTTTCAGACTCGCTCTAAATTCCCATTTAAAAATGTTCGATGGACGCACATATTCTTTACTAGTTCCAACGGTTATCATTTACACAATGGCCAATATGTCGTTTGAATGTAATGATACGGTCTTGCCGACACGCTAATTTCTGAGTAACATTTGTTATATTTAATATTTACTAACGCATGAGATAACTGGTGGTCAAAACAAAAACCATCATCCATACACATACCAGCTTGCAACAATGCTAGTCTTGATCCTATTTTATTTATTCGGCTACTTCGTTTAGATGATAAGGTCAAAAGCTTACTCTCATTATGAGTCTAATTAAAGTGGATTTTGTTGGCCTTATCTGGAATTGGGCCAATAAACCTATATAGGCAACGGTATAGCAACCACATAAACAGCTATCAGTATCCATAACAATATCTTATTATCGTCGATTTTTCTTTCATTTCTCATTATGAATACATCATAGTAGTATTTTTGCTTGAGAATGACGATACGCTCAATGAGCTGCGCGCTGGCTTCTCGTCGGCCGATCGCCGACATC
Source organism: Varroa jacobsoni (assembly GCF_002532875.2). Classification (NCBI taxonomy): domain Eukaryota; kingdom Metazoa; phylum Arthropoda; class Arachnida; order Mesostigmata; family Varroidae; genus Varroa; species Varroa jacobsoni. The sequence goes on along the minus strand of NW_019213234.1, from coordinate 50,698 downwards.
ATTCGAGAGGTTCATTGATCGGGTGAATGTTCCGAGTTTTTCCAAACTTCGCTCCTTTCATTATATTCTACCTTTGCAGTACTGTATACAGCGAACGCGTTACCGCAATTCCTCCGGTGTTCACTTCCGACGCCTTAGTTTTTTCGATGTTCCGAAGGGAAGGCCCGCCAAAAGTACTCACTCAAATACCGTCATCTAATCCAAAATTCTCACTACACCAAACACGTGATAAGAACTTCTACGTGGGGCATGAAGTAAATATCCTGCATCGTATTGTATATTATATATATATATTAAAGTTTACCTTTTCTTCCTGTCATTGTGGTGGGTGTAGTAGATCCTCTCGGTTAGAAAGAACTAACATTTTAGCTAAGCTCCACTGCCATACAAATAATAGTTGTGTAAATGTCTAACCTTAGTATATGCTATACGCATATCAGGCTTACGCAAATGTTCTTACTATTTATGGCAACCATGCAGCATCTCGAACCCCCTGTATAGACTCATTCGGCTCGCCGTCAGTAGAACATCTCAACAACGTTAAAACGCGCTACGAATCGTCGGGATCGCTTTGACGTACGAGGAAGATGGAATGGAGGCAGCCGCCGCAGGAGTAACAATAGTAATTATAACAGGAAACAGCCAACGATTCACAACATGTCTGCTAAGGTAGATTGGTGACTGAAACCTCACGAAGCGGTTGCCCCATTGCTCTCACACCCTTTTGGAAACGTTGAAATCTACGTTCCAGGAAGGTCACCTGCAGAAGTCGCGTCGTATCTGTTAGATCGTGTTAACAACGTTAATAGAAACGGTCGCGACCCGTGACAGCGTCTAGCTGAACAGCAACAAAAGGGCAAAACCGTACCGGCAACAGCAGCAGCAACAACAACAACAATCGTCTTAGTTTATCATCAATGGCCGAGCGCACAAGGATGATGATAAGGTTGACTCCCTACACATTAAGGGAATACAGTTAACATAGGCACATACTAGGAAGGCGAAAAGAAGCAAGCGATAAGGTAATGAACGAATGTAGATACGCAAAAAGTACTCGCGTTTCCGCTCCCGCAGCCGCCGCCGCCGCCGCCGCCGCCGTCGTCGTCGCGGCAGTAAAACGAACACGTTAAATGCAGTTCGCTACCGTCTTACAGATAAGCAAGCGCTGCTGCAGCAGGTTATTTTTGTGGGCTTTGGCCTGTACCCGTTAACACTTGCCCCCTAGCTGTTGCAGACGCCCACTTTTTCCTAGATTTTGGCCGTGCTAGTTCTCTAACGTCAACGCCCACTCGAGTGTCCACGTAGGGCGGTGCAACATCATAATGTAACCAGTTGTCGAAAAAAAAACAAAAAGAACCTATAACTAGTTGGGAAGTGTACAGCTTAGTGCAGAGCCAGCATACTGACTTAAATGAATATCCCCAGTTAACTCGATTCTCTAATCAATAGGTCTTAAAGTAAGTGTCGTGCCGTGGATAGGGCGGTGCAAAAAAGGAGCAAGTGATATAGATTCATTGAGAGCTGGCAAGAAGCGAATCATTTTCTGTCCAAATGTGAGCTTTCACACAAAAATATCCTTTATTTCAGGGTGTTTTTCAACGACGTTTTAATACAATCCATTAGCGTTTTTTTTGGTGACGTTGAAGTTCTGACGTGTGGTTTACTCGTAGTACGTCATCGACAAACAGTCGCTTGGAAACAGATCGTTTAAGGCCTGGACTAATATCCAGATGATTGTTGAGTCACTTGATAGCCAAAATTCCTATATTGTTGCTATGCGGCGCATAGCATACGGCCAAAACAAAACCCTAGAACTCAATACACTATGATGAACTATCGAACGAGGTACTCTTGAGGTACTTGAATTTGTTTAAATTCAAGTTGTTTTACAGTAATACCGTAAAATTTGTTGTGCCCCGATCTTGAACCCACAAGTCCAGATTATGGCCATCTATCTCAGCATAGATGGCAATCGCAGCACTAGTCGTATTAATAGACACACGTTGATAAATAAGCACCTTATATACAGCCTAGCTACCTAAAACCCTTCTATTCTCTGTTTTTCGACCTTTACATCCGGTATCGCCGTTAGGCGTTCCATCTGACAGACGGCTGGTTGGCTCCCGGCACGAAACGAAGTCCCTCTGTATTTCTATGGCCGGATTCGAACCTATACCACAACATGTCCCTAACATATCCTGCTACTCTAATAGCTGTCAAGGAACTATTATCATAATGTTTCCTCTAGTAATCGCTACATTATTGTTACCGTTATCAACGCAAAGTGGCCAGGACATCTTAGCGCACTCATGTTGACCGCTTACGTTATGTGTGTTACTATGGCATCGCCTTTCAGTTTAAGAAGTCGACGCTTCGGCCAATCCACAGCTTTTGTAACACTATCCCTGGTCTCTGCCGAACGTTTGGTTAGCGCGTCAGTCATATTATACACGTAAAAGATCTCTATCTCTCATTATTTTTCCCTATACTTGTGTGTCCCGTTATTTGCTGCAAGGCATTGGTAAGGGTAGACGTTCAATCTCATTGCTAATTTGACCCTAGCGTTTGACCGCTGCTGAGCCTGAACGCTTAGACAATCGATATTTTCCTATTTTAAATGGTAACGAATTCCTAAGGTTAACCATATATATATATATATATATATATAGGGAGAGAGAGAGAGAGAGAGTACTAATAGATTAGAACTCGCTTATATAGCTCGGCTGCAGCTGATCCAACGCTTGTCGTTGTTGCTCTGGCTGAAAACAACAGGTACGGCTACTGAAGCAGTAGTGGAATTGTAGTATTTCGCTATGCGTTTCTGTATTCTATTTCTGGTTTATTTGTCTACTTTCTGTGGGCAAAGTGCCTCAACGCACTTTGTTTTCTGGCCACAAAAGCGCATCGGGTCGAAGTCGTAGGCCAGAGGGAGCTGTCAGGAACGATATTGTATTTTCGGAATCATCTAGCCTTCCGGCATTGCGAACCTAAGCTATCTGCCACTTAAGGTCCGCAGTGATCGAACGGAGGATTGAGACAAAACAGTCGTTTGTGCGACGCAATAGAAATATCTATGGCGCACTACCCGCAGCCTCTGTCACTGTCAACGGTCTCACAACCATGGCTACGAATAGGTTGTCGTAATCACTATTGTTTCTGCTGTCGTCGCCTTAGTCTGTAGTTTGTTCCACTTTAGACGTTGAGCGTTTTCATTTTAAATAGCAGAAAGTGTGGCAACGGCATTGACAGCCGTAACCACAGCCATCACTAACTCTCCACCAATGCCTTAGCCAGCGCTTTTATCGAGCAGTGGATCATACGAAACGTCTCTTTCCTAAGCGCTTGACTACTAAATTCCGTTACAGCAATGAGTGGATCACTCAAGTTAAGCCCCACGCCAGCGATGACCCCTCGTCTCTCAGTCTACCCCATATATTTCCCTATTTATCAAAGCTAAGCTGAACCATCAATAATAGAAAACCACTCAGACGGCTTCTTAGCTAGCTGGACTGGCCAGTCCAGCGGCCAATACCAGTGCAGTAAGATTCGCTAGTAATAACGAATTTCCATGTTGACGTCCAACTGAACTAAGCTGACTATCGGTACTAATCATTAATCAAACAGACAAACAAACAAACAGACGCCCGCACACAAAAATAGCTGTAGGAACACACACAGTAGTTACAAGCCATGTCAGAGCTCTGCAGTAACATCGGCACAAAAAAAATACACATTCACAGTAGCCTGTGGCCGGTACTTCGCCGTTGCAATTGCGCGAAGTATACACACATATATGTTTATGATCTAAGTTACAGTGGCAACCGTTGCTTTATGTTGGCCTCTTGAACAGTGAGAAATCGCGGAAGAGGTAGACGCAGCAACTTTAAGCTAAGTTGTTGCCTACCGCCCACTGTCCTTGTGCGGATCGATGACCAGTCGAACTAGGACGGCACACGTAACTCTCGTTAGCAGTAAACGTAACTATTACAGCTTTTCGATGCAGGACAATGCTATGCCCATCGCGGCCAGTGGCATGTGCTGTTATAATGGACAGTATTTTGTTTATCTGCATGTAGAACTGTACGACAGCCCGAAAATGAGCTGCTCTTGCAATTACTGTGGCCGCGGCCGCAGCCGGACGTCGTGGTCGACAATGTAACAAGTGCCGCTGGTGGTGGCGGTACTTTCGGTGATGTGGACTGTTTGCCTCTCTTCGTAACGTTCATATCGATAATAACAGAATTGGAGACGGAAGGGTCGTAGGTTGACACGAAGCTGGTGCTGCCGCTGGCCGCGAATCTGTCGGATGTTGAGTCCTAATTAGCGGTCAAGTCGGCCTTACATACGCGCAGGCTACGTCAAACTCTGCTCGAGCCGGGAGCGGACGCCAGCTTGTCGGAACCGGTAGACTAACAATTCAATTTTGTCGACACGGAAATCTGTACTGACGAACACGTGAATATGTCAGGCCATACGGACAGCGTGTCGGCAGCATCAAATGAAACAATCCTATTTTCCGTCCTGTGGCCCGCAAAGCACGGCTTGTATAAAGTGCAGTCTGTACAACAGTAAAAAATCCTTCGTTTAAACCATAAGAAGTCGTTCTTAACGTGTGATTGTTGATCTCGAGTTTTACGACTGAGATTAACGGCTTGCCGTGAATACGAAGAACATACGAGCAGAGGCACTAGCTTCACACTATCGATAGTAGTAAACAGGAACAGTTGCAAGTAAAATTACGAGATCATCTTTGTTGTTGATCTCTGTCCTGTTGGTCGGCCCTTTGCATTGTTGTTCAGCGACTGTAGTTCGGATTTTAACACAAGGAGGCACCCGATAGGGCATCCTCATTGATTTAGCAATAATTGAGTAAAAAAATATTGTCGTATTAGAGGCATTACAATGGCCACACAAAGTTCTACCCGATTCGTTGAATATGTCATACTACAGGTTTGAAACGTTGCACAGGTTTGCCGAGACGAAATTTTCGCCCAGTCATAAACTGGTCTGAGTGGTTATGCGGTATCACTTCGACCGATCGAGATTCAGTGACACGTGCCTAGAACCAGTGTCTCCATCACATAAATCATACAACGGCAGCATGGGTCACTGAGTGCTGACATAAACTATAGGTGTTAGAACGACATTAGAAAGTAGAGGGCAGTTTCAGTTGGGAGTACCTTAGAGGAAGGTAATGAGAGAATAGGTATCTAAACGCTTTTCTGTGTACAAGAAAAGCAACGAAAAGAGATGTGCGGCAGGTCCTGCGTAGTTGAAGCACCCTGAAGGCACGTTTTTAATGGACGACGCGTCTGCACTACTTTTGATTTGTTAATGCTTCAGACAATGTCGAAGGCTCCCCTGCTATCGAAGACAATCTACTGAAAATAGCTCGGAATTCATGTAACAGTAACAACCAGCCGCAGCCGTAAAATACATCAAATCCTTTTTGGAACAAAGGTTTCAAAAGGTTGTACATTTTACCTGAAATAATCAACGCTCCATTGATTCATAATCGTCGGCGTACGTCGAACGTTCCAAGGACACAAAAGCTTCCACAACAAGTCGATAACGAATTAATCCCAACTGGGTACGATATATTGCGACACTAGTCATATACACACACGTAGACACAACATACACAGACACAGACACAAGCACATGTACGTACATATACACAATCCAATAGACCCAATCTGAAAACCATTTGTCGTCTACCTTGCCATAGCAGTTCATAGAAAGCACAATTACTATCCAGCACTTTAAACTAGACTAAGGTTAAGTCGAATAGTCGACTCCCGATCTGCCACGTAGTTTCCTCGTTTGTTTGTTTGCCTTGAACAGATGCAGTGTACAAATCGCACCAGCGTGCACGATGAACGCATCGTACAAGGAGACGTGCAGCACGCTAACAAACGAAGTAAAAAAACAACACGACATGGACCTTTCCTCGATACTTGGAACGGTGCGGTCCACGTGCACGTATGCGACACGAATGAAACATGACGCCGACGCTGGGCTTAGTGCGGCTGTGGCAATTATTATGTCCGTAGCAGCCGATTTCGATGCACCACCAGGACAACCATCGACTAACAGAGAGATGTCGATAGAGTGAATCAAGCGAAATTGAGAAATTGAACAGAACCGCAAATAGGACTATACGCGAACAATAGCTTAGATCGAGTGGTTGTATAGAACGGTATCTAGAAATCTGTTAGTTGACATTCCAGCTCGATTGAGCGGAGAACTAGACTATCTCAAACGTCTCTGTTGATATATACGGAAACTCGCACATAGCTAGTCGTGGTTACGCGTCGCGAATAGCTCTCAGTTTCCAATTCGCGTCGCTGTTTATATCAAATGCATGTACCATAGTATGGCTAAACTGAGCGTATTGATGGTGGCGCGGACAAGAATTCTTCAAAGACGTCAGCACTACGTGGCGGTCTCCAGCGCCTAATCGACTTCACCAGTTGCTTGTTATATCTGTATCCGACAAGGAATCGAAAGCTAGTTACGCTTGATTACGAGTCACGAGCGTTCGTCGCAGTAAGGCAAACGTGTGTTCGAGAAATTAGGACAGGGAACTTTGTTACTGGGGCACATGCACGAGAAAAATGACATTCGGCCCGCCGTTGTGATTCGACTGAGGTTGCTGTTGATGAACGGTTCGCGGTACAGATCTGCCCGCCGTCAATAACGGTCTCATTGCGAGTCTGCGTTACGTATATGCCATATGCGCATATCATATTGATCATGTTTTAGGAGTAGTAGTACATGTAGGATGTAAGCATCTCCATATAGCCAGATCTCGTTCAGCCCGTTGCTGTTAAGGCGGGTTCCTACTGACTCAAGCAGCAGTCGATGACAACTTACCATTTGGCATCTGGCTTACACGGAAAAAGACAGCATCAGTCGAGCCGACTCAAACAGTACTCTAGGCCGTAGCAAGATATATAATATTAATGGGGATACGCCCACGAACAATTATGTTTACGCTATATCTACGCCGTATATATATATATATATATATATATATGTATATATTGCGAGTTCAAAGTTCGCTGAGATGGATGAAGTATACTTTAGCCTAACCCGTCACCGACGATGTTTACATATACTACTTAAACATGTCTATTTTTTTATAGCAGAAATGGTAACAACAATATCGAAAAGTTAGAGATATAACGGTGATTTCGTCTAAAGAATTTCAGAACAGAGTTTGTTGCAAATCAATTCGGAGAACGACGGCTCAGAGAGTTGACGTTAGTAATCACGCCAGACAGGCAAAGGGGCCGAAACACTAATGTCTAATCGATTCTTTAAGCCACTTGCTCATGGAGAAAGTACCCACCATCCGGCGGACGGTAATTTGCTTATAACAAAAATCGTTTCTGTCTCGACCATTTTTGAATGACAACAAACAACTTTTAAGTGGCGTCAAGGCTGATCAGTGGCTAGGAGAGATCTGAAACCAGCCGCACAGGCAGTCTACCACAGTCATAGGGAAGAGCAATCTCGGGGCTGTGAGTTAATGATATTAAGTTACGCAGATAGAAAATTGTTGATTTTCGCGTGATAGCGTTAAAGACGGAAAGATTAAGAGATGATACAGTGAGTAAATACAATCAACAGGCAGTGCTAAAGCGTCCAGGGGTGATTTTCATTTGCATTATGTAACACGTGTGGATCCTGTGCTGATCCGCAGCTCAGGCACCGCTTATCTTACAACTGATAATAGTTTACACACGATATACTACTGTGAGTGTAAGTTCTACAATCGAAATGCTTCATCAGCTTGTGTTACCGTACGTAGGACGCTTACAACAGAATCACTTTGGATTTTTCAACTACAACAAAATATCCTTCATGGCTCCTTTTACGCCTGCCTCCAAATCAGCTGCGCGTTCCGTCACTCTATAGTAGTTTCTCACAATCGACAATGAGACCCGCGCTTACCTAAAATACAAATTCTCCGCATTAGTAAATGTGTTTCATTGTTCCGGATAAATATTTTCTGTACATCCTCACCAAATAAATAAACAAGTATCTAACAAATGTTGGAAACATGAAGATATTGTGAAAATCTGCATCAGCGTCTCGCTGATTCAGGTAGACGAGCGAAGTTCATGGATAAACAACAATATAAAGATAAACTGAGAACGTTTCAAGCACCGCATTACAGAAATCGACACAAATAAAAAGGAACAAGGAAAATTGATATGGTTAGAGCGGCGTACAAAAAACGTTTGTTACAAATCCCGTAAAACCAATCTTGTACTAAATGGGCTTGCTCTTTTGGCTCTTGTAGCCTCGCGCCTGTTTACAAGCGCCTGGATACTGCGAACCTTGTCATTGTAGCCTATATTACTTAGTAATACGTTAGCGGCAAAAGGGTTCACACAGATTGTTTGCATGGGATATTTTCATTGATAATTTATCTACTGTAAGATAGTATAGCGATTCAAATAACTTTATGTACCAAAAGCAAATAAAAACTTGATATTTTGGAGAAAATCAACTTTAACCTTTATTAAATAGGGTAGCCCAATTATATGATAAAACTAAATAAAGGAATCCACACGTTCTGACACAGTGTCGCTATCAGTGAGCCATATAATTAGATGCTCTTTGATAGCACTGATCTGATGAAGCAACTGCAATTTGCCCGGTGCAAAAGCAAGAAGCAAACTAGTATCTGCTTACTGTTTGATTCACTAGGAGAGAGTCATATATGTCCAACCAGTAGTCAAGGCCCATCAATCTCTCCCCTCTCTCCTTTCTCTTTTTTTTCATCTCTGTCTGCCTGTGTGACTGTGTATTTAGGTTAGTAGACGATATAGACAAAAAATTGTCTGCCAGATCTATCAACGCATATTTGTAGAATTTTCGGTGTACCGCCCCGACAAGACGACCATCAAGGTCTACAGTAGTAAAATCAAATTGAGAAGAAGCCATAAACACGCTGTCGCCTTTTTACGCTCTACGAAACATTCATTCATAAAACAGTAGCGGCACCAAACAGCCCCATCACGTCGCACCCGATCGCCGTGGAATACGTGCGCATCATCAAGCAGCGACAAACGACCACCAAATGTAACAGAGTTGGGCAACCAGCGAGTGAGCAGTTCATGAAATCCCACTATTTTTGTAATACTTGCTTATAAAGATTGCTTCAATGGGGGGTCTGCTACCAGGCCAGTAACTCACTACTGCTCACGTCTTTCACGTCCCCTTAATACGAATCCCCATAACCCTTGTTAAAAAGCCCTCTCACTTCTTTACTTACAATATCCCAGCCGTCTTTGCCGCCCGCCTGTCTATGTGTTTGACAAAGTCAACTGCACGAGTGTTCCGGAGAGCCAGACGCAACCGCCGGAACCGTGGCAGTACCTGCACGCTATGGTCAAAAATACATCGCCGAAATAACAGATTTAGCGTTTCCTTCCAGCATTTCGTCTTTTTCGTCCACCAGCTTCGTTCATTTCATTTCGTCTTACTTGTTGTTGGTCACTTTAGGCTTACTGTTCTTGTCCCAAGAAGGCTTCGCACACATCGAATTGGGGAGGGATAGACAGTCCCCCAGAGTGGGGGACGAGACAAACTGTTCTAGACGCGGACAACCAACGACGAATACAGAAATCCCGCATAGTGCGGTTGTCTGGCTATAACATTGGCGCCAATGATCGCTCCGACCGCCAACTTGCTCTAGCTTACCATGGCGGTCAGGCCCCTGTGGCAGCTGGACTTTTCGCCAGGGGTGAGTATTTTTAACAAACTAATGACTTGCTATAGTATCTTACTTATATGGTGAAGCGTGAGCATCGCTTCGTGGTATCTCTGTTAGTGAGCGTTTACGAGCGACTCGTCAAATATCGTTGGCTCCGCGCCACGGACGGAAAAACCTAGAAGCGAACGAGTGTGACCAAATTATCTGTAAAATTGCATTATCCGTAATTCATTTTGCACTAGTGGGGACAGGGCTGCATAGCAGCCGCCATAAAAAAGGCAAATAACTCCAGTTCTTTTGGTGGTAAGGGTGGCGGTCAGGGAAAACTTCACAATGAGCAAGGTCCACAAAAGATAAAGGCATCACAGTATACATGACCAGTAATAATGGCGGTGAACTAGATGGGTAAAAAAAGGCACATGACAAGTTCGTAGTGACAGCAGCGGCCATTGTGCCTGCTCTCGGCTGCACATGATCACCTTAGAAGGGATTATTTTTTTTGATCCTGTGATTCAACTGCAGGCCAATTCAAAGTTTCCTATGCGGCCGTTCCACGTCAAGTGCTGCCTATTGTTGTTTGCAGTGTCTAGGTGTTAGACTAGTATCAATTAATCGAAATGCAGAGTTCCCCCGCATTTCGTCGACCAACATAGGCCTGCCAGATAGGCTTGCATCGATTACATTTTGCCGTAGTATAGATATTACGCAGCGACCGTAACATCAGTATGTACTAATTGCCCCTAATTACTTTCGTCAGTAATAGTACTAATTATTTGTTATATTCTATAATGCATATTGAGCAGGTGGATTTCACTGAATAAAATCGAACTAGTACCTTTATTTATACTACAGCGGTGTGCAAACATAAGAGTTTGAGCCTTCGTTACAATCACAATCAGCTGACCAAGTGAGCACATTTAGCCCACCTGATGCCCTCAGTCCTACCTTTTCAAACCTTTAAACCGTCGTTTTCTATTTCTAACATAATACTTTGATTTACAAGGTTTGTCTCTCCTATTGAAAATTCGATATAGCTCGAAAGGCACTGTTGTCCAAGTGACATCGACATTTTAGCAGCTTAAGCTAACCAGATGACGAAATTTGATTTTGTGCCCGATGCGCCATCAGTGATCTTGACAGAGTACAACTTCATCAAAGTGAAACAACGTACGGTAACGACGTAGGCAATCTGTCCGAGTTTGATGTGCCGATGAGCGATTTTGTTACCTTCACGATTGGCATAACACCGTGGACGTCTAGATAACACGTAGACAATATTCCGCCTGACAAATGGTACGAACGGCAGACCAGGGCAGTGTAGGTCCGTCAAAATTCGCATCTGTTTAATAGAAAATTTACATACATATATAAAAAGGCATATATATGCAGGGTAGCCGGCGTTTGTTGTCCGATAAACGTGCACCAACACAGGACGCTGATCAGAATCTGTCCGCAGTCGATGCAGCCCGAATTCATTCGTAGAACAACAAACAATACACTGGGCGCTTATTCAAGCCCCAAATCAAACCTCAGTGAATTGACCCTTCCTCTTTTTTTTTCTGTTCCACATTTGGTCCTCGTGGTGAAATTGGGTAATTTGACGGGGCCACCAACGTCCGAACGTTAAATCGGTATGGCCTATTTGCTACGCGGTCGAATAGCCTTTGCAACAGTGTGGCAACGCCAAGACGCTGACTAAGCAGAGATTTTGCCCCGCCTGTTAGCACTTACCTAGTGACACTATACAAACCAACAGCGTTAGTAACCGCTCATTTGGTCAGGCTGGTCATGGCCTGATCCCAGGCGTGGTATAGCTGAGAAGAAGATCTGGCTTATGTACGGGCGACGCACATACAGCAGAATTGCACTAGCACATAACAGGCGTGAAGAGCATGGGTTAGCGTACATTTTCGGTAGGAGGCGGTTCTCGTAGTGATTTAGCACGGTGCCGGTGTCGGTGCCAACAAAGCAATATTTCGAACTAAATAGGAAGATGTCTAGGTGATTCAGGACGAATTTGGTACTAGGTCGTGTTGTCTTAATAGATTTTTACTGTTATTTTTGTGTCAGTAAGCGGCTCGTGACTGGCGAGTCAAGGCGTGACCGTAGACACCCGTCACGACACGTTACGGATTACTGCGTAGCCAAAGCTTGTTGGTCTTTATTGTTTTCTGCTCTCTTCACCGAGCAGAAAGCGATTGATGGACGCTAGCTCCGTTGCAGGACGCAAAACACAATTGGACTAATAAAGGAAACATGTATCTGTCTTCAACAACTAATATTGTCGACTGTTGATATCTTGAACGTGCCAACTTTGCCCAAAAATGTTATTATAGACATAATCCAGAAACTGACCGAATATAACAGATATAATACTATGTCTTTTCCGATTGTAAATGCACAGATGAGTAAAGAGCTTAGACATATGACATATTGTATAGTTTATGGCAAAGGGGCTCGTTGGCAAGGGTGTCGTCGTATAGACCTCCGAACCCCCTTAATTGTCATTGAATTGTGCGATTATATTATGTCTATTGGACGTTGGTTACCGGCATTTTGGGTCGTGCTACTCTATTACGTTTCGTAGATTACTACTTTACGTTTATTATACTTATTCTTGATGTACAATTCGATTTACTAGTTTTCATTGGTATTCATTAAACAGTGACCGGTACAAAGAGTAGAAACAACCGTAATAATTACCATAGCTTATTAATAAGTTATTCCGGCCGTATATTACGTTTCCGGTGTACGGGCGGATATCACAATATTTTATGCAATATAATAGCTAAACATAAATGAAGCTGAATCTTGACCAGCTACTTAGCTTTGCTATATGGTTTAAGGCCAACATGCGGAACCCTCGCCTCGTGGTAAGAAATATAGCACGTCGCTCCGCCACGGCTGGGAACAGAGCAACGGCAGAGGATCCTACATGAGGTAGAGGAAATGTATTCAATGATAGAAGCAAAAACGTCCCAATTTCCTTTTTCCCCGAGAGGAATCACGGCACTGGACGCTTATAGTAGTTACCTTTATGTGTGTCACTTTTTGTGTGTCACCCGTCTACGTCGATGTACAACCACCTGTTGTGTATCTAAACCAGAGCTTTAGATACCCAGTTTCCTGTATCAAATCAATGACTGAAAAATTGGCCGCGGAACGGCGCCCCATGGAGGCGATCACAGGCTAGTTTTGTTACCACAAAAAATGATCAACTGTGCACAATAAAATGGAAAGCCGGACAATGATAATCAGCCTTTGACAGTCAAGGCCGCGGGATGAGGGCAACCTTGTAACGACAAGACTTTAGCTTCGACTTCAAATTGAAGGCTCTACGAGATTAAGTACTTTTTTTCTCATTACCAAGTTGTCCACATTTCTAATTTCAGTTCATCGGGCAGTTACGTTAGATTGGCGTGAATGCCACTGGTCGCCTTTCGATATATCAGTCGGCGCTAAAAGATCTCTACTCTTACAGACAGAGTCGTCTTTGGAAAATGCTATAAAATGCAAAAGCATAATATATAATGGGCCTACATGAAAGCGTCCTGGTGAATGTTAAATTTGATCGTATACAACTCGTTCTGTCAAAACGAAAAGCAGAATCGGTCTCAAGAAAAACGTTCACGTTTCCCTGCAGGCAGGCTCTCGTATTACTGTAAACAACAGTAGCCAACGACGAATTTCCTTGTCTTCGGTTTGATTACGGCTTACCCCCAAACGATGGTATCATACTGTCACTGTTACGGGCTTTGAGCTTAAACGAGATCTTTACAAAGGCTAGTTCCAATTAATAACCCCCCACCTTCGCCATCTGTTCTCGCCCTCGCTATATACTGCCCCGACCTAGTCGACGCAATTCTAATTTTAGGCAAAAAGAGCGCCCTGGTTGGTTTTGGACACCCAAATTGTCATTCAGCGCGTACGATACAACGGGCTTCCTGACATTTCCGTCATGGAAAAACTACCAAAGAAGCTTTCATGCAAAGCAGCTTTACAACACCGACTGAATCATTCAGCAATAAAAAAAAATGTAAGAAATACGCGAGCATGGTGAAAAGTCGAAGCACTCCACCGAGAACATCTAGAGTTCCCTCTGCAGTGAGTCACAGCGACAACAGTTAGCAGAACCTTTTTTTGTAATTTAAAAATTCAACCTTATTGAATCGACCTATGTAGTGATGGAGGTACTAATATATGTGCGCAATGATTCCATGACGGTAAATTCTTGCTTGCTCATCTGTTAGACCCACAGGACTATTTCACATTGACACTTTTACGTTGGCTATGTTTTACGTTGGATCGGAAGGGCATACTGATAGTTGATCATATGTGTTCTTCGCCCACGTCTCCCATACCCAGATGCTTCCCGAGCGTAGAGTCGAGTTAGTTCGATTTCGCAGGCCAAACAATAAAGCTAAGAAAAAACGAAAGGATTTTAAATGCTAACAACGGGCTTTATTTTCAGCGATACTGCGATATAGCGCATCATGGTTAGCTATTACCAGCCCAGGCTTACATACAGCATCTTCACATTTGCCGATATTTATTTTATGCAATTTCCAGACGCAAAACTCTGTAAAAAACGTAGGCGAAGAGAGCTACGATGGCTGGCTCTTGCTCGTTTTATCCGACAGTATCTACTCATTAATCTAATCTGACTATTACGCTGAGTCTGCGGGTACTGCCACAGCGATGTAACCGGTATGAACAAGCTGAAAAGCGCCGAAGCGTCACCATTATTATCGCCAGATAAATGGCCAACATTTACTGGGTGGTTGCTACTATCGCCCCGGCATCATAATCGACGGGACGTGGGCCTGCACTCGTTAACGTCACGAACTGCCTGAAGTGAGCAACATCTACATGAACGTAGTCGACCCACTGACACAGCAGCTAGCCGCGATGGACTTCTGTTAGGAGCAGCAGAGGCTCCGTCAAGCAGCCAGGCAAACAAGTGCCCACAAACACAAACAATAGACACACAACAAATATCAGGTACGGTATGGGCTCGGTACCGTCACTGACACTGTAGTCTTTTGCCCCCCCCCCATACGGCCCATTTCCGTACGACGTGCCATGATGTCCCCTCAGCTCATGATCGGACTGTCAATCAGCAAACGCGCTGCTAAGGGGACAAGGAGCCGCATTTGATCAAGCATGCTTGTCGCTAGTGACGTCGCTACGAATTTAAGCTACTGCGCCCGCCTACGCTCACAGCAGCCACAATGTATTGCATGGACAACTCTTTACCGCCAGCCTTGTGTCCCCGCATGGCATCTTGGCAAGAGGTAACTGACGCAACGGGACCCTGCCAGTAGAAACGAAATAACAGCGTTTACGAAACAACAACAGCATACAGGAGAGGACATGGAGTGGCATTTAACGGTTGTAGGTGGACGCTTGTAGATCACGTAGTTATAAACGCCAGTAAGAGTAGGGGCCAGCGTAGCCATCACTTAGGTTAGGGTAACGACATCTTATGCCGCGTTTCATCTGTGTTCTGTACAATGAGTGGACATAAACGCCCTGATAAAGACAGATCTACGGTATAGCAAGCCAGTACAGGTGGGTAATCAGCAGCAGGTGCCAAACGGCGCTGCACCGTTGCGATCAGCAGTATGTACTAGGGATACTAGCACCATTCTAATATATGAATGCACCATAGAATATAACAACGAATACATGTAAAAACGAATTTGGACGCTGTTTACTCATGAATCACAACACGTCACGCACAGATGTATGTATATAAAATATAGTTCGGTGCCTTCGCGTCCCTGCACCAACAGTCGAAATAGTAATCCTGCTACTGGCTCCCTCAGTATATACAAGTATTACTAGACTTCGTCACGGGCTGTTGTAACAAGCACTAACCAGAATCAGCCTACAATAGTTTATCATGCTCGCTGGGGTCAACCGGGGTTTAGCGCTTAGGTTTTTTTTTTTCTAAAACGTCAATAAAACAATAATTGAAACGTTACCTTGAACAATCTAAGGGGAGACTAGCGTGAGTAGAGATATTACTGATCCGCTAAAAGCACCCGTTCCGCAATCTATTAGTGAGTGTTGATTGATACGATCCTTAGTTTTCGTTCACAACCATATGATGTCCTTTCATATGTGTGTGAGGTGGTTCGTATCAGATGGGTATTGTAAAATGAATTAGCGAATTCTGGGTTCCACGCGTATCGATATCACGGGTCACAGAAACAGCCTATATTTACTTACACGTTTCACGCCCAAATACACAGTGATAGGGTACTCGTTGGTTTACTTATTTTTACTGATATTATTAATACATATCTTTTGGTCTCATTCGCTTTCCGACAAATATCTATATTTGAGTAAACATAACTTGGACAAAAAGAACGACAGAGTGCACAGGCTACAGAAATCAGCCGGGTCAATCAATCCGAACTATTGAACAACTGTTCGTCAAACTGAAAGGGGCAATATTATAACAGGGGCCAATCATGCGCAAAAAGAAAGTATTAAGCTAGTGTTTCCACTAGTTTACTCTGTTCTTTACTAGTAAACCATGACAACTACAATAGTTGAACTAGAAAGGTAGAGAATAAACGGGTAGAAGACGGAAGAAATCAAGCACTGATGGAAAACGTCAGACACAGAATAACTGATTACTGCGAACAGAGATGATAGAAGAAATATCCTAAGTCTATATAAACGCGACTATTCCTCAATCTTGTAAACAAAGTGGAGTTGATGTCTGACTGCTCAGGTATAATGATACATAGGTAGTAGTAGTAGTAGTAGTAGCAATAGTAGTAGATTCAAGATCAAGTTGTTATGTCCAATCGAAAAAAAACACTCGCGGCATAGTCCAGTGTCGGTTTTGAAGCTCGTGTTTTTTTTCATTTGCAGAAAATCCCACATATTTTAGAGGATTATTATCATTTGGACCGGTTACCATTGAACATTTATGGGAGGTCAGCTGGGTCAAGTACACTATACACAGAAGCTTGAGTACACATTTTGAGCTTTAGCAACACAAATACTGATATTGCGATACCAACTTTAAACAAAATGATTCTCAATCAATACTAAAGAAACAGATTTAATTGTACAGTTATTGTTCATTTGTTAGCCAAAACGTTTGTAAACTAACACAGCGCAATGATGCTAATCGTAAAGACCACAGAGACCGGAAAGCGAGTCTAAATTATCAAAGAAAAAGGGGTTCATCGACAGGAATCACAGCCCTTCAGCAGGCTCAGGACTTCTAAGGCACGCAGTAAGTCACTTGAACGTACAGCTAGAAGTGATCAAATCAGAGATGTCAGCTTCTAGGATAACGTCGTGCGTCTTCGTTACTCCCTACAGCGGCTGCCTTCATTTGCGACGATTGGTCGCAAATCTGTTCGAAGCCTTATTTGTCAGCGTGAGTACGTACGTTTACGTAGATGAAAGCAGGCTGCCGATAATAAACAGTATATATTCCCGTCCTTGTTATTACCACTTGATATCTCTGAATAAAAATCCGCCGTCTGGTCTGACCTGGCCTAGAATATTCGACCTATATCCGCATATGGAAGTGTTCGATTACAGCCGTATTTACGTATGAGAACGCTAACCTGGTATGGGGGTTCCCTTAGGTCAAATAACAGCATCTCGTCATCGATTATCGATGGACAACCGTATGTGTCACATAACTATAAAGACACACGTTTGTGAACTTGCGTGTGTCTACATAGGCAGCTAGTAACATTCAATGTCAACTCGTACTTCATGCGTGCGTGCGCGTGCGAGAGGCTTGTTATTTCTACGTGTAAATTTGGTGTTCAGCAAGTCACACATCATCGGTGTCAATCTTACAGGTATATTACGCCAAATAATACTTTCTGGATAAATGGTAAAAAGGATACGTTTCAGGGGAAACTGGCTTCTTTATAGTAACCTAATTGTTAAGGTACCATTGCATCACCCTACACAAGCATCTATGACTACTTTTCCTCAAAAAGACCTGAAAGGTGCCGCCGCTTACCGGGCGCCATTGGGAGACTACACAGTTAGTTAGCATAAAAAGCTTCGAGAGCTTAGCTAGTGAGTTGTTAGGGAAAGGACTGCCAGGTCTTACAGTTACAAAAGCCAATTTCGGGAGCCCATTCGACAAACTATTGGTAGAACACGTAGTAGTACTCAGAAGCCATTTCTATTATGGCCATAACAATCATGCTGGAAGTATCAGAGAAATATGTACGGGATTGGTTAACAGTGCTTTGCTGCTAGGTAGGCGCTGCGCTTTAAGTAACAGGACTGATTTGCAGCACCTGATGGCCAGGAACTTCTTTTGCTTTCCGAAGCTTGTTATTTTCGCAAACCACAATAAGATTTAAAATGATGATCGCTTATGTTGATATCAGCAACTTACGGCTTCGAGACGCATATTGAAAAAATATAAATAGCACAAGATAATTAGTACAAGTACACTCAGGTGTCGAACGTTTCGCCGTATATGGGAAGCTACCCGTACTAAGCCGGATGAAGGAGCCGCAGACAAAAGAAGTACATTTCGAGACCGCTTCAACCCTCTCATTCTACAGTCACAATTTTAATTACTGTATCATTTCCTGTTTAGAAATAATGAGCACTTTGACATCGTGGATGACCTTGCAAGACGTCCGCAAAAAAATGTCCGCCCATCTGGAAACGCCTAGATGGCACCCTTTCATTGACTGTACATCAACGGCATCGTTGTTACTGTGTTGTCATAGTCTATCTCACGGAGTCAACAATCTGTAAAATAAGCGTTCGTGTCGCCACCTCACAACAATGATAAAACGAGATTTTTCAGAACGTCACCAGTTAACCAACAAACTCTTTTCGTCGTTAGTTTATCCAGAGCGTCACCGAATCATCGTCGCCGCCAGACTGTTGTAACATCTGCGCTGGCAACGACAGACGATCATACCACAGTCAAAGAGATAGATATCCATAGAGCCCGCAAGAATCGTAAGAACTTCAACAGAAACAGTATAGTGGTCACAGACTACCCGCCGCTGTCAGTTCCGTAACGCATGCATGTAATGTTAAGCGCAAAAGCACAAGGCCGCAGCAGAAAGCCCGTCATTACTATCAACAGTGTCAGCGTCAACAAAGTAAGGAGGAAAGTCGGACAGGTCGAGGGGAAACGGCTGGCTCGGGAATACGTTGGTGATGACGACACTTGGCGTGGTATGGTATAACAAGCTACTGATTATTTGACTGAGTCAATTTAATTCGATTATCCGATCGCCCACCCTCTGCCCGCCTTTCCGACTGATAAATCGTCATTGTATCGCAGTAGTTCACAGCCGCAACAGTGTCGATCGCAGACGGTTGCCATGGTCGTGGCGACCCTTCGTCTCTGTAATGAGGAACTTTTTCGCAGAAAGTGTTATTTGTTTTACCATTGCTCCTCTCCGGTACACGCCGTTCCCATAGAAACGTCACCGAGACGTCTTGTCGCCGTATCCCTATCCGGTTAGTTCATACTGCCAATTTGGCCTCGCCACTGACGCTAACGGCTGAGCCGATTGTTTCTTACTTGACATCGTAGTGGTTATCCCTAGTCAGGATGACTGCTGCAACAGCAGTATCGACTGTTATTTGACCAGCCCAAAATCTAGCATGTCGTCGGGTGCACTCCTAAGCCCACGGAAAGGACGAATATCTACTTCTGTTTTTAGTATGGCGCATGTCGGCTGTTTCGCAGCAACTGTCTGGCATATTACCCCAGATAAGGACAAATATATTACCACTCGTTCCTACAATACTCGTGCGGATATCACAGTCGTACTGCTACTGCTACGTTCACGTAACGCGAGTGCTCTGCTTCAAGTTGCCGGCTTTTTGTACGCATCCATGCTTCAGTTGTCATTATCGTGCTGGCGTCGCGCATAGGATACTTTCCTGCTTTTGCTTTGGCCGCCGCCGCCGCCGCCGGCGCCGTTGCCGTGCGAACGAAAGCCAATATTCAAAATAACCGACCGAAACATTTTTACCAGCTAGCAGAGGACGCTATCCTCGCTTAGCAATCGATCACCGAAGAGCAGACGATTCCACTGATCTGCGAGGTTGTGAGCGTGCTTCTGTGTCCTCGAACCAATGCAGGTAACGATGGCGGAGGCGGAAGCAGCAGCGGTGATTTAAATCGTAGTAGCGTGTCGACGCTTTGATTTGATTCTATCAGTGAGCATTAGCTCAGCGGTCTCGAAGCAGTCAGCTCAATCAAGCGAGGAACACGTCCATCCGTGGAAATGAATGAAAGAAGAGGCTGCGAACTGCTGAGGAGACAGTTCTCGACGAAGCGCGTAAGAGTGCGGAAATGATGAAAATGACGACAATACTGTCGCTGACTTTGCTTGTTTCGCTCATGAGTGTGTTCCTATTTGACGACAACTCCGACACGGTCAATCCAACGAGAGAGAGATAGCTTTCCTGTCGTCCCCTTTGAGTTATAATGGCTGAATGAAAGCCATTTTAAGAGAACATCAAACGCAATTCGTCCACTGTGTACGAAGCTAGCTTGTGGCAGAGGAAACAGCACCACTCTGACTATAGTCAGAGGTCTATAGTTTATATATAAATGATAATTCGACGACGTTTTGCACAGCTATAGCTCGTGTTCGTTGTTGTGTTCTGCTGCTTAATAAGCGGTGCTTGATGCTGATCAGAGTCAACCGTGTACTCCGCCATAGACGTATCTTTTGCTTGCGATTTTCTGGAAGAAAACTTCCGTCCGAAGCGAACACTACAGGAGACAAATTGTAGGTGTGCGTCTTATACAATGAAACAATTATCAATACGAATTACGTTATATGGAGCTGATGATGTCAATGATGCCTCCTAAATAGTAAACGAGCTCGTGTAAATATTTGACTGCAGAGTACGAACAGCAGTAGTAGTTGGGTAATAATGCATACGAATGGAAATGAAAGCAAAAGTCTTTCTAAAAAAGTCGACACCTCGCTAATAATGACACAGTTAAAAAAAAAAAAAACACTAGCAGTTAAATGCACGCCTGAGGAGGCTTCGTCATCGCGTTATCGACACGATCCAATTCAGCCACGCTAGTGCACAAGCTAAAGTATCTTCACTATAAGCAATTTATCTGAAGGAGACGCTCTGCTAACCAGTGACGGCAGCTGTTCAGCTGTTCGCAAATAAAGATACAATGTAACGGTATTTTTTTCTATCGGCCTTTATTTAAAAAATCTCTTAGGATTTTTTTCATCTGTCGTTTACGCTCTACAATCAGTCTGAAAGTTCATCACAGAAGACACTCAATCATTTTCAGGCAATCACAACCCCGACATCCTCATTCAGGTTACGTAATAAACATTTAAATGTGGCGCCAATGTGTGTCTCGCTAAACGTTGGCTGAATGCAGAATCTTTTCTGGGTCCTCGCAATGCGCATGACAAAACAATTTTCCTCCCGACATGGTCAGTTCTATCGTCCCAACTAAGACGTGCAAATTCTCCTAGCAGAAGATGGGGGGACAGATGGAAGGGTTCAGGCCAGCCCTGTGCAAAGTTATACTTTTTTTTTGTCATTATATAGACGTGGTTTTTAGTTTGGGGCAGTTGATGATAACTGGTTTGGAATAGATGCTTGCTTGTTGCCCTACGCTAAAAATTTTATTGCCATTATCGACAATTTTCGATGGCTACTTTTGCTCTCTAACCGCTTAGTCACAACAAGACCGGGATTTCATTACAGTTTTCCGACCAACAGCTGAAATGCCTATCGCTTGATAGCATCAATGGAGCTGACCTCAAAGCGTTTTGCATTTTCCATCATATTTGATATTACAAAACATAAGCTTGAATAGTTACTGATTGACGACGATCCTTGGCTCGAAGTGAAACACCAGCGGAGCATCTTGAAGTACTTGCTCGTCGCCAATTGTCTTTCAATATACGTATCTCAAGTGGCTGCTAAATAAATGATTGCCACGAAAAGAACAAAAGAATCGGACGGATTTCGGCTGGGGACTCCATCAGCGTCGTAAAGTTTTGCTAAGCGCTATCCCCTCTTTTTCGTCGTCCGTGATAACTACTACCGCCGTCGCCGTCGCCGTCGCCGCCGCCGCCGCCGCCACCGCCGCCGCCGCCACCGCCACCGCCACCGCAGCAGTAGCAGTAGCGACAGGGCAATTTCAAACGATGCAGTTTCCGCTGTTCTGTCGCCAGTTAGTCAATTAACCGGAAACGACTAACAATCGAGTAGAACGCAGCGGATAACGCGGAAAATGAACGAATAGCTGGAAATGATCGCGCAGTAGCAGTAATGTCTTTGCATGCTAAACCTATGGACGTGGGGTGGTCTACATTCCAAACTAAGCGTAGACACGGTCAATGTTATCCTCGAAGTCCTGTCTAAAGTAGTGCTTCACTAAGGTGGTAACGCACGCAAAGCTCGAAACATACGTTTTCTAGCTGGCTGTCTTCGCTGACTGCTAAGAAGCCGCTGGTGAAACGGGCCGCACGAAATCTAACTTAGTGTTCGAGCGGGTCTAAATTCCCTTTCAAGCGTTTCTTCTGCCTAGAGCTGACAGAACTGATGAGGAAGAAGAAAACTGCCGAGTCCCATGATGATAAAAGGCTGCACGCCGTAGTCTGTGAAAGGCAGATTTGCGTCCGAACAGGTACCAAATGCCCTTTAGCCAGGTCAGCAAGCTGAATGAACAGCACCTCGAATTGCTTCGTTTATATGGTGTCATTGGATTTCATAACATGGCAAACGCTTGCTTTCATTTCTAGTCATTGCGTAGTCGAGCTATAGCGCAGAGCTCGGGAACAAACATTCAATTTTTCCACACTGATAGCAACAACTCCGATAGTAAAATTCGTTTTCGACCGTTTTCTTTAAATTAGCCTCCATTGTTTCTATGGGTTGTATTCAAGAAGTTCCCCACATTCCCTTGAGCTAGTGAAGTATAAACGGTTCAGAGAGGTCCTTTATACTATAGTTAACTTCGAGATATTTATAAAAAGAGTAATTATTTATAAAAGGAGTAAATAAATGATGCGTTTGTTCTATTCACTCTCAACGGTTGCGATGATTAAGTTTTTACTCTAAATCCTTCTTTTTGTTCTAGTGAAACAGAAATCAACGAGGAGAACACGGATGAAATATTTTGCATGTTTTATGTCCCCCCTTAGGACTCGGCCTGTACAGTCCCTTTACTGTCTCTGTCGGCCTTATTCTACGGCGCTCCTTTACAACGGAGAATGGTTGATTTTGGACGTAACGTTTTTAGCATGACGGTGCACAGAATTACAAAGAAGAGAGGTCTTTTTTTCCAGACACACACAGATGCCCGTGGTGGCTTTGGGCGATTTTCGTAAATGTGCCCCCTCTATTTTGTTCAAACAGAAGTCTAGTCCTAAACAACGGAAAACAATCCGCGCATTGATCCAGGATCCCCGAGCCATTTCAAAGCTTTACGTTAGATGCTCTCTTAAAGGCTTGCATTGATCGAAAACTGCATCGTTATCCTAATTATCGTCAGCGAGTCTGTAGTGATTATGTGACTAGATTCCACCTTCAATCGATGCGTCGACAGGCTTTAATTCAAAGACACTTCTTAGAAGACCCTACATTATAGAGGCCGTCGCTTTATTAAGTTTCCGCATGTTAACTGTTTTAACTGTATAACTTGATGCTCATGTCCTTCCGACTCTGATAGAGAAACCAAATTGAAGTTCTTTTATCCATTATATCACTTGGTTTTGGCATCAAGGGTGTGCACTTGAATGCTGTGAAATTTTAGGGTCTTCTAGATTAAGAGTTAAGTTACCACCGGAGCTCATCTGTTCTCCACAAAATCGTAGTGGTAAAGTTAGTTTTTTTTTTTTCTATGTTCTGTTTTTTTTCTTCTTTCTATGTCCTTTTTTGTTCTGACTCAGTTTCTACTTAGCCATACAAGAGGACACATTATAGATTGCTTACTGCATACTTAAATAGTTCAACATGCTTCAAATATCCCGAATAGGTTCCACTTGGGCTTTTCTGCTAGTAGCTGACAAAGATTTGATTGACTCGTTTAAAATGTCTGTACAGGCTGTATTCTCTTGAGTAACTTTAGACTTAATCTGTTCTCTATATCCTCTATATTGTGCCTCCGTAAATCACACTATATCCGCTCATTTATTATATTTCGGATTGCTTAAAGCAATATCCATTATAACGGCCTCTATAGGAAGGTCCTGGTCATTACCAAACAGATGAGCGCTATTATTATTATTATAGCTATCGACAATGCCTAATATACTATGTAAGGAACCAACAGTCCATTATTTGACTTTATCAATCAGTAACTTTTTTTTAGCACCATGTTACGATAACTTATACTGGTGCGTAAGTTGTATATAAATATCTAGTATTAAAAATCTTCAAAACAAGCAGAATTAGAATTTAACAGAGGAGATGTACCAGTACAGTTGAGTATTTTTCGATCTCATACAGTAGACGGTACTTAAAAATTCTGTAAATAAAGTGCTCAACCATCACGGTATCAATATTTAATCAGAAAGATACGTTCACTTGGGAATAAAAAAAAAAAAAGAGAAAGGAAAGAAATTCGAAGACGCTAAAACGTTTCTCGAAATATCAAGTGGCCAATTTGGTTTCAAGCACAGCTTGATGCTCGTTTAAAAGAGTATTGTCCTAGTTCGTCTCCCTTTCTAATTGGTTCTGAAACAAACGTCACTGTCCCTATATATATAGCGAGAGAGAGAGAGAGAGAGAAAGGGAACAATGAATAAAAAATAGATTTCACAAAAGATTACTTCTCGAACTGTGAAACTTGAGTACACCTCTCATTGATTTGCATAGTCCCCGACCACCCTGGGTATTATACGATCTGCATTCTATAATTTTTATTATAGACTCTACCGATGAAATCCATGCCTTTTATGCCCTTTATCACTATTTATTCACATAAACTCTATATACAAAAAACGGTTTGAATGATCAAAACAGTTTTTACTTACGTATATTTTACACTAGAGTTGTATAGGAACCTACATTAAATATGTATTACTTTCTCCTATTGCAGATATGTTCAAAGCTATGATGAAAGCTATCGATTCACAAAATTCAATAGAAATTTAATGTGATGTTGTAGTGCACCATTGCTCAACCGTGGCTTTTAAACCACCTATCGTCCTCAATTCTCTGGCGTAGACTATCTTTGGGATATTCCACCAAAAACAACAAGCCCATTGGCCTCTGGTCCGGAAAATGGGCAGGGTATTCTACGAAAACTGTTCGTCCAATTCATCTGTTCGGACGACTCTTATCAAGATGTGCTTTTACATTGCGGAAAAGAAAATTCGCCATTCTGCGCGTGTGGTAAAATGGATTTCAAGTGATTTGCTGTCAAAAATAATAGTTCTATTAATTCTGTGCTTGAAACTCCTGTACATTTCACATGGTACCCCGGGTAATATCTAGACGCACAACTGCCCACCAGGTGCAATCATGTTGTTTAATCGTGCCATTTGAATGTCGACTGTCCATCGTATTCACACGTTTTCAAGGACAAATCGGCCTCGATCATCCTCGATAGCAGGTGCAATAATTTAAATGTGACCGTTTCAAGGTACGATGGATACTCGATTTGCTGCTATCAAGCTTGATTACCAGTTTGACGATTTTCAGATGTCCTATTATAACTTTCGAAATTCGTTAATGTTTCTGGTCTTCAAGAACGTCACCTAGGAACAACCCAAGCACTTTCGTTCGTCCCAAACATACTTCTTACCCTGTGCAAGTTGCATAGATCGATTTGCCCGAACCTCCCTTTTTTATACATTCAGTAGCATAGCGGGGACCGCGTAATCGGGGTGTCTGATACATAACTCTGTGAGTGCGTTGCTATGGTAACAATCATGACCAGTGAATACATAAGTGGATATATATGTATGTATATATTGTACCCGGTAACTAAAACACTTTGAACAGTACTTGGCACTCGTGGTATCAACATTATATTCGATATGTACTGAAGCATCGGAATAATAACAATTGACAGACTCTGCTGTTGCATTCGGACGTTAGCTCATCAGTCTATAAGAACACTACGTTCGCCATATACGCCAAGAGCAAAGCAATTCTTATCTACGTAAGGGGGTTGTATAATGCCCAGGAAGTGGGACAATTATTGGGTTGAACCAGGAAGTTTTTAGCCAAGCACTGGCATTTCAGTTACCTCTATATAGTTATAGCCGTATGTAGTCTTTTCGCTCGACAAATGCTGCTTGCTTAGCATAGTTGCGAACGAAAATGTTATCAATCAGTGGTTGATTAAGTAAGTAAGTTTAAATTAAGTTGATCTCGTTACCGGTAAGACATCAGTATACGTTTGTGGCCCGCTGGTGACTCATGAATTATCCATCTTCTTAACAGATTGATAATTCATAAGTACAAGCTATAAATGTATCTATATATCGAGGCAAGCAAAAGCGAAACGCTAGCTAGTCGAAAATCAGCTTGATGTATTTAGCGTTTTATAGTCGGGGGTACATTAAATACGTCTAACTCACGGTTCCTGCTAGCAGATGAAGAAACGATGCGTAGAGCGCATGATCATCGTCCAAAGGACGACAGTGCTTAGATGATCCAACTATTGTTATAACTAAGCGCTGCGTTAACTGAGCGCTGCAGGGCATAGGCTTAAATCAATGGCATGAATAGACCAAACCGGCTGAGCTCGGCCCGCTATTATTTAAAATCGATGAATATCAATCTTTTTTAGATTCAAGAGCTTAATCTCGTAGGGAGTCGTACGCTATGTACTCAGATTACAGTTCCATCCGTGATCGAAGTACGTTTCGACCAATCTGTACTAGAATTCACTTAATAATAATAAGGGAATTGATGATAATTAATGAACTACTATTGTTATTTTTTGTGACGTAGTATCTTTACTAAGCCGCACGCAGCGCCATCGTAACGTCACCTATCCATGAGGTATTATACAGTGAATTATTTTTTGGAATCAAACACGACGTCAGGATAACGTGTTTGCCCCTTCTCGCGCAACACATAATGATCTTGGCTCCAAATCGAACGCAAACATAATTCGTTCTATGCCGTCTGAAGCAATGCTGAACTCGTAAACATTTATTTGTCATCAAACAGAGTAAATTTCCGCATCATCGACTCCCTATGCCCACTCTATCAGTGAACGCAGGCGTTTTGTTTTGATGCGGTGAATACAACAAGGACAGATTATCCTTTGTGTTGTCGCGAGGGACCTAACAATGAGTAGCTACCAGCTCAGATCAATCAATTTTTGTGGATTTGTTTTCCACTATCGAAACCATACGATCTGCCGAAACAGTACCGTATTATCTATTTTACAGCTGAAATAGCGTGACGATAAAAATGCACCACTATGTCGGTCCGCGTGTTCATTGTTATTTGTGAGAAAAAAAAAAAAAAAAAAAGAAAGGCGAACTAATTAACAGCAACACGAACGACCGAGCACTAACGTCCGTCATACTAATTGCGGATAGGCAAGATTCAATTGTGGTGGAAGACACCTGGGGACATTAAAAGTCTCCATACTTAACGTGAAGCTTATTTAATACATTACGTATTCTATCGAATCAGGTTCAGCGTACGATATCAGCTTTGTTAGAGAGACTAAGCAATGTGCTACTGTTAGTTGAAAAATTGTTTTTTTTTTTTTTTTTTTGAATCGATAATTTTCTAAGCAATACCCAACAGCCAATGTATACTCATTATTAAACCTTTCAGGTGAGCTGGCACGCGAAGAAATAAAAGGTGCCTTGTAGATCACAGGCGAACGAAAGCTCACCAGCTAACCCTAGACAATGGGGCGAGCAGCACCAATTAGAGCGCGTCTGGTCAACGAATATATATAATCGACCCATAATCGTCGTATCATATTCGTTTAGTGGGGTCTGGCAAAAGATCTTATACAGGAAAACTAGCGTTAACGACAACTCCCCCTCATAACTGTCTTAGCTGCGAAACCTGTGCTCGATAAGGAATAACGATACTAGTACTCAATAGAAATGACAGAATCGATAGCAATTGTAAGCTAACATCGCACATTTTACGCGTAACAATCTTCTACAACTCGACGAGTCGGACGGACAGATCGGCCTTACGGGCTTGGCTGGGTTGATTTGGGTCTGCTATCAGACTCATTTAATGGACCAACTCATCGCAGGCTGCAGAAATATAAATGCCGCACTCGCCACAGCCAACTACCTCGTAAGGAATAATTTCCTATAGCTGTTTTTCGTACTACCGATACCATTGTGCTATTGTGACTATGGCTTGAATTGGGCCAGCGATACCTTCTGTTACTTTGCTTCGTTGAATGATGACGCTGCTTGGCTATTGATTACACAATATCGACCTTTGATATTGTGCGGTTAATCCTTCTGTTGTTCGGCGGTATCGTGAACGGCGGCGCCGGCGGCGTCTGCCCGCTGCCGTCGCCAGGTTGCCTTTAAGTTCCCCTGCCTTCTCTCCCTCCCCATGTCCTCTCTCCCCCTCTCGGCCGCCTAGTCCCGATGAATGATCGGTCCTTCTCGTAATATTAAATAGGTGGCTAGAGACTTGCTTCTGCTGTCGTACGAGCTTGCCATCTCCGGTCGTCGCCATTTCGCACGACTAGCCTTCATAGGTTTGCGTGCATCGGAGCTTTTGATACTTTAGACAATATCTCAATAACGCAGGCGCTTCGCTATGTTTTAGAAATCTAGCTCTCCGGAGCTTTACTGGGTTCTATCCATAGTTACATTTACGGCGATCGTAGATAGCTACCGTTGCCGGCGCCACCATCACCACCATCTGGAGAAAACACAACGGCAGCAGATGAGCGAATGGAGCGCCGCAATACGCCGCTGCCGCTAAATGTAGAAAAACTGTTTTACTGGTATTATCCGCCTGCTAGAGGCTTCCCGCCTGCCCGCCCTTGGCTTCCGATGGGGCGGGGCCAAACAGTCAGCTAAAACGGCGCAATCAGCTATATATATACATATGCATATATACAACAGTCGTTAGAGCTATGATGGCAGCGGCAACGTCAGAGCGTGCGGGAAAGAGGTCGGTCCAACGCCGACGCGCTGCTCGTATCGATGACGGTGGGTGCGGATGGCTAAAGTTTCCAGCCATTACAGGAAACATACAGACATAGCTCTCAACTGACTTGGTAACCGTCAAGAAGGAAAAAAGCTAACTATAGGAAGCCCCTCGTAGACTCAGCCGAAGGGTATGCTGGCGTGCACACGTTTGTTGTTGCGCCATGACGTATCAGACCGGTGGCCATGGTAATCGACTACAAGTAGAAGTAGTTTGAAAAAGCAAAAAAAAAAACGTTCGGAGAGTGCTACTAAAGCGAGTAAATCTGATCAAAGACCTCTTATTGACGACGTGGCAATGTATCGGCAAAGACTGATCTAACGGAGTATCAAATGTTTTTGCAGCAAGTGAAAATAGCCAATAATCGTATTCAAGGTTCGCTAATTAGATAAAACAGATATGTGCAGTTGTTAAGTCCATAAAACTCTGACCTTTACAGTGTACCAATATACACAGATACTTGTTTACACTTTTAATTGAAGCGTACGTCAACTTCACTATGCGGTTACTGCTGTACTGAAAGCTGGACAACAAAATGATACAATGCCAGATAATTAGACAAACCTTTGAACTTAGTTTTGATAGACACGTGCTCGCCGAAATCGCCCTTTACCACTAACAAATTTAGACCATCCATGCTCACTCTCGCTTTTAAAGCGCTGGCCGTTCTTCTGATACCAGTTCAATCAGTTATCACGATTTTACGACACTGACTCAATTACAATCAACAATCTATACGAACAGTAATTTTGCGCTTATTTTCGATCAGTTCATATTAGAACAAAGCTTCACCATCACACTACATGTATGTCCATTTTCCTTGAGCATCTCGTTTCTTTTACGTTGATCCCCCGACTCAAACAACTGCTATATATTGAAAATACCTAATCCTGCCTTTCCGATCGATACACCCCACTCCCCACAGCTTCGACAAAACTCCGTTTGCGTTGGTTCAGTCCGCCTTCCTCAGTTATCCCCCGGTCTTTGTGCCATTGTTGTCAGTATCCTGCCGGATAGTATATTGAATAGGCACGGAGACGTGCATGTTGTGCATATACCAAGAGGGAGACAAATTAACGCACACGCAGGTAACTGAGCCGAGATATTGACAGAAAGGAAGGAAGGAAGTTCAACCGTATGCTCCTCGCGTATGGCTTCTTGACGCCATGCCCGGACATTACCCGAAAGTCGCCTACTGCCAGCCATCATTTAACCGAGCGTACAGGGACGCCGGTGTCCCGATACACCGTCGCGCCAGTATAGCGTCTGCGTAGAAGGTTCGTCGTGAGTCTCTCCTTAGACGTCTATTGCGATTTGCCTGTGTTTCCGTCGTTTCTGTAGGCTGGAGCGAATGCGGCGCCATAGAACATCGCTACGACCGACTACCGATGACGACACGGACAGCGACGAACGAGACGCCGACGGATCGACAGCGGCATCAATGACTGGCGCCGGCACCCGCGACGAAACGACTACAATTCTAAAGTAGTAGCAGTAGCAGCAGCAGCAGCAGCACCACCAGAAGCAGCAGTGAGTTAGATGGAGTCTTCGTGTTACGCGAGGGGATAGCGAAGTTGGCGCCTGCGACCGACTAGTCACCGTGAAACAGTTAATTAAACAACTATAGCTAAGGTAACTGAGTGTCAGACGAAGGCGAGCGCGAAACCGCTTCCCTTAACGCTACTCGTTTACAGCTTAGCCCGCGTAAGATTTGAACGTATCATATACATCTATAGAAAGCTAGCTGGTCGACTAAATAAGTTGAGAAAAGGCTCACAGTAATCATCGAAGATTGAACTGCTTAGAGCTCGGTTGGCCGTCGGCGAACTTAGCAACGGGAGTAGCATCAACGGCCACTGTATC
Organism: Varroa jacobsoni; assembly: GCF_002532875.2. Lineage (NCBI taxonomy): Eukaryota > Metazoa > Arthropoda > Arachnida > Mesostigmata > Varroidae > Varroa > Varroa jacobsoni. The sequence continues at coordinate 19,968 of NW_019213234.1, read as the reverse complement.
TGGGAGAAACATATAGTAAACCGTTTTGCATTCGCCCTCCCGTTTTAATCGCCGGTATAAATCGTCTGCTTCTGGTGAAAGTCGCCTGTGGCTCGCGGAAAGAGATCTTGGCAAGATTTGCTGATATGGAGATTGTTCATAATATCAACAGCCGCTAACGGACTGAATCGTATCGTGACGAAGTGAAGTAGAACGAGGAGCTGAGGAAACAGACAGAAGCATACATAAGGCCGTCGCCCAAGCAGGAAAATTGTAACACGTCATCATCATCACCGTCGTCACCAACAACAACGCCCACAAGGAAAATTATTAACAAGCGACCGCCGATAAAATGCTGCGATGCAGCTTCTCAATGCAGCCTACTGTAAATCTTGTGTTGAGGCAAGTGTTCTGGTAAGCACGTGATAAGACCCAGGTTTCTCAAAGGGGATGAAGCGCCCAATAGAAACTGGTCCTGTTGAATGAACCAGGGCTGCTTGTTATCGGTCGCTTGTGAGCTACAGTAACTACGGGATTCATTAGAGCATGCAATAGACATTTTCGGAGCATACACATTGAGACGTTGTACTGCTAAGAACTCATTCATCTCTGACGTCTTTGCGGATTGTGCAAATAAAAAGAATGCATGTCGAAGCTTGCTCCCACTTCTTGTAATTGTATTTGCACACGTAATGCTAAGAAATTGGCGCCACTCTGCATTTACCTAGCTCAAATAGGTACAGGTACGCGTTCGCTCTAAACGGACTCCGTTCGTAGATAGCGTACGGATTACATCTGTTGACTTTATGTTCCTGCAACACTGGACGCCTTTTTTTCAGATGTCTTTCGCATTTTGAGCAAATGGCTTGACGACTATTCACAACGGATTTCCGCCTCACAGATGATGGGAACGTGATACGTGACCGTTCTATGAAATTTCCAGCTTCCCAGTACAATCACTTTCATAATGAATCATTCGAAAACGAACCAACTGGTCGGGTCTCAGACCACGCGCAAACCTACCAAGCTGCATCATCGGTTGCTTCTAGGTGGGCGGACTCGACTATGCCGCACCTACCCGGGCGATGGACGTGAGAAAAACCTCATAACAACTATCTAGCTTAATACATTTCGATTATAAATTTTATTGTGTAAACGTTTGTATCGCTCTTGGTACGGCGCGCTCGTTTGTTACTTGTCGATAATGCCGAATTACCAATAACCAGCCACCGCTGTTATCCAGTATTGACAAATACCACTAACCCCGCCAACATTGCAAATAGTAAATCTACTACAGCCTTAGCAGTAATTCCCCATAGGTGTTTTTGCAGTTCCCACAAACGGCACAAGTATCAATAATAAAATTGACACGCGTATAGATGGATCAAATGAGTAAACTTAGCTTATCTAGCTAACAAATCAGTTAAGGAGCCGAGAAGCCTACACACTTTGATCAAGGCATATACTAACTGATCACTTATTATTCGACGTGGGAAGCGCCTTTTGTATTTGCCCCCAGAGGCATAACTCCTGCTCCAAATTGACCATCCCTAAAAGTGTGCTTAACTATTTTGTACAAAAACACCTCGTCGAATCATTAAAACCTGCTTAACCGAAATGCGTTACTCGGCTTACTTCTTACAACGCAGTGCAGCTCTATACAAACTCTGTATATTTTGACGGATAGATCTGTTCTCTGAGTTTCGAAGTAGTGACAGTTACAAAAAGGCGGGCGTTTCTTTTGTCCCTCATTAGTTCGCCTGCACTAAATATTCAAAATAATTACTCTTAACTAGATTACTCTTACAACAATAATTACTCGTAACACATATAGTATATGTGAGTAAAATGAGAAAATTTCGTCTGTTAGGGAGAAATATTTGTTCATTTTGATCGCTATTGATTGTTGCGGGACTAAAATGTTACATCGTTTGAACTGGACGGTCGACCCAGTTCGTCTACGCATTAACCCACATCCATCGTATGCTCCTCCATAGCAAGACAGTAGCCATATGTGGGTCGACTGGGTAGAAGCCAAGTGTTTGAACAAGTGGCATAGAGCAGCGTTAACAATAATGGGGGTACGCACCATTCCATTTGCATTTGCATTTGGCGCCGTTGTCTAAGGACAGCCAACTATTGTTCGACCTTAGCTATGGCACCTACGCGCTGATGGTTTGTTCCCTCTCCGTTATCATGTACGGCCAACAGGCTAAGCCGATTCGCAGGTAGGCCAAACCTGCGCCTGCCAGGATGAGCCTGCCACCCGGCGGTGCTGTCCCTGCGAGAGCAACAAGTGGTCGATCGGTAGCTCTGCTCAGTGGCTGCGCAGGCGTAGAGGCCTGATGGCGTACATTAGCCTTGATCCTGCGAGTAGCGACGTCAGAAAGTAAGGTACACAGTAGAATATAGTAGTCGTGGACGGATGCTTGACACCGAAAGGTGACACGAAAATTTCGTGTACCTTACCAGATCATTACAACCGAAGCGAAAAGCAAACACGTTCTAGACCAAAGCATAATACTACGTTATATCGTTGAGTCCAGCCATCGAGTTGAACTTATGCTATCAGACCTGGCTGTCTTTCTACACAGGTCGACGCATGGTTACTCAAGCTGAAATTACCACAAATTTCAAGCAGGGGCATGGGAGTTTGTTCATGGAGAACAATCTAACAAGCCTTGTTTTCTGCCCGTTCAACGTGTAGGTATTGTAAAAAACAGTACGTGTTCATGCTGACGCTAAGATATTATTGTGTAAAGGAAGTAAGCAACTAAATAATGGACGACCGACTAGCACCTGTAGTATAAAGCGAGCAAGTGGCAACATAACTAGTACTATCTACATTATTATACACCTACCTCTGACTGGCAAGCCCAACCCTGGGCAGCATGGCTAGATATCCGTCAATCTGACACACACTCATAGAATCCGATTTGTTTGGGTTTCGCTATGTTATTTTTAGCTTAGTTATAGCAATGAATAACTGTAACAGATGAGTAACAATTTTTGGGTAGACTCAAGCCACTTCTGAGTGCGGCACACTTTTAAGCTTGACGTTATGCTCGTCACACGTATACACCTCACCGACACTCCTTTCAGTCAATATGAATACACACCTCTGTGTGCTCGTCCTAAAGGATGGGTGTTTTTTAAATAACCTGCACAACGAAATCCGCTTGTTTTGTGCATGCGCAGAAAAATACACTCACAGGCCACTAACTCTTCTTCTGTGATCTCTCTGTATATATATATATATATATATATATATATATATATATCTATAAGACCCAACAACTTGTTCTTATGTTTTTCCAGTCGTCTACTTCTAGCGTTTTATTTTCTTAAACCCCACATGGATCAATCAATTAAAGCTGCACGATTTTTCTTGTTCAGTTATCATTAGCGTGGGCCCGACCCAGAGAAAATTTCGATGAGTGTCCTAACCACCGTGGTCCATCTATCGCTGACAAGTGGACAGTGTGTTGTTGTTGTTGCTGCAGGCAAGATGCAACAGGGAACCGCTGATGAGAGTGGACGCTCGACAAGAATTCGTCTGCCTTCTATTGGTATTATTAGTAATCTAATATAAGGTGTAGGGTCGTTCTGCTTTTATTGTGAAGTGGTGAGCTAATCTACCATTTGTTTTTCTTGGATCAGTAGCACGAATAGGGGCTATTGTCGTTCGAGTTGTTGATAGCTCTACTGCAGCCTAGGTAATTGAAGAAAACAAGGAGCCAGTTATGGTGCTTTTGCCGTCGGCGGAAAAACAGATAGGACAAAGCGCCACTAACCAATTTGTGTTTAAGGTGACGGTGGAGTTGTTCGTTTCGGCGGTAGCAGCGGTGGGTTGTTACTGATTTGGTGCAATTTTTTCGCCTCTTCCGTTAGCTTTTGACAATGGCCTCTCTTTTTATTTGTCTTGTTACTGTCGCCTGTGATTTGGACGCCTTTGGCTACCGCGGCTTCGGTGACGTTGGGCAAATTAGCACCGACACACGGCAACGCCGACTCACGACCAACGTTCCGTCGCAATCACTTTTTTTGCCGTTCGAACTGTTCTATATTTAATATGATTGTTTATTCTTACTACTGCACCAATCACAACTGTGATCACTCCTTCGGTCTTCAAGCCACGACATTCACAAACACATATCTTCATTAATCTACGCAGAGATTTTAAGGAATTTATCCAAAGCGTTGCACTTTTTTGTCGTGCTTGATAACAACGACAGTATGTGCGTGCAGACCAAAAACACACAGCTCTCACAAACAAGGCTATCCTGATATAGCCGGATCGAAATCGAGCAGGAGAAGACAGAAATCTTTCGCAGTCCGTTGTCCTCCCGCCAGGAGCCCCTTGACTGCTGTCACTTGTCTTAGTTCGGGATGACTTTTTTTTTTGTTCAAATTGTTAGATAGCAGATAGCAACTTGTTGCTATTGTAATCGATTCGGTGGACGCTTCGTTCTAAAAGCGACGTATGTACACGCACATAGAGCCGTAACTTATTTCGAATCTTGAGCAGTGTGGAAAGTTACTGGGCTGTTGTCACATCCCATCCATTGGTGTGCATCGTATTAAACCAAGAAAAATCGCTGCTTAGCTGGTCAGGCCTCAGCGCCTTGTTCCTGCCGCCACTGCTGCTGTCCTAAGAATGTAAACAGACTACTGTCACTTTTGAAGTATTCCACTCGACCACGACGGTTCGTACTGTCTTGGTTGGTGGCAATCTAACACGGTTAATGGCACAGAGATCACCTCGATTGCCGCTACAGCCGTTAGCGCCGTCGATACAAAGTGGAGCATTCAACACTGAGCACGCTGGACTCCGATTAGGTGTTTTGTACTGCAACAGCAGCCGTTCAGCTAATAGTACAACTACCACATGATAGAAAAAGTCGCCGGCAACCCTTCGAGCAAAACAGTACGAGACGACAGTGTCAAAGGCACACCCACACCGAGCACGCGACTTCACGACAATACTTCAATAGGGCGATAGTAGGCTGAACATGAGAAAGAACAATAACAATGACAACAACAATAATAATAAATAACAAGTGCAACCCGTGCACGGCAGCAGGCACCCTCAACACTGGAAATACTCACTGACTTAGGTTCATTGACGTCCCTCGCGCGAGTAAGTAAGTCCTGCTAGGCTACAACATGCAATCAACAAAGAGAGTGACAGCGACTCATCACTGCTATTCACCAAACACATCGAATAGAACTCTCGGTCTCCTTCATCAACAGCGGGACTCGCCACAGTAGATTAACAGCACAACTGACTGATTTAGCGAGCAAGGCTGTCGTCGTATCTTTGATACGACTCTCACAAACGGAATCAGCCGGAAAGCACACTTGCCCACAGTAGATACTAAAGGGCGGCAAACCAACTTGACGACGAAACGTACGTAGAGTAGAGCCCCAACCATAGATTACGATGGCACACACACACACAGACGGCCAGACACACAGTGCACGGTGACTACGATCGCTAGCCAGCACTCAGCCAAACAACAGGCAGTCGTCTTCTCCGGCTGAGGGCTGCTGCTCACAACTGACTTCATACCGCTTCACAGTGTGTGGCTATGATAACTCACTCGTCGGACGGCCGCTTGGAGCGCTGTGTTCGTTGGTCGGAGCGGCGCATGCGCACGGCCCAGTTTGAACTTAGCGCGCCTTTTTAAATGATCCGCGCGCGCGAACCACACTGCCGGTAGCGCCTGAAGCAGCAGGCAAGCATCAATGAGCTATGCAGCCGTTGTTGGTTCTTATAGCGGCTGCAAGAGAGACGGCGGACGAGGCACATGGGTCGAGCACCGGAGCCCGGTAATGAATGGTCCACTGAGGAGAAAGGGACCAGGGGTCCGGTCGAGGGAAGCAGGCAGTCACGGGATTGGTCCATGTAAAACAAGTTCATGCATAAAAAATTCAGTCGTGTCACGCTAAATAAAACGTGCTGGAGCTAAAAAGTAAAAAAAAAAGCTGGTTGTATCCCATTGTGTGTGATTATTAGGAACAATAAAAATATGCCGAGAAGGCCATATAGTTGAAACGACAGATTTGTAGTGCTTTATTACTTGAAATTAGGCCTACACAAAGCAAGACTGTCGGATATGCAAAGAAAGCGTAGAAACAGCCTGTTAACGAGAGGTATTAGATACATGATACGGGCGTGAAAGTTAAATGTAGAGTTGAGGGATTAACTTTTGTAGGGGTTTCATGTTAATGACGTATAGCCAAGCGAAAGCTCGCGCTCGGCCTATATACAACCCTGCAAGTACACCGGTGTCGAAATATGGTGGCGGATTCAGGTTGTTTAATGGTTTTCCAATGACAAGGTTACATTCTAATAGATGGATTAGATAAAGGCAGAGTTTAGCCTGGTTGTTTTGCTATCTAAATCCCAGGTTAGCGTATCCCATTAGTATAATTCGTTTGCAAGGTAGCGATTGCAAAAACTCTAGAGAAGTTTCTATGACTTGACGAAAACCTTTGAGTCAATTGCTTTTGCAGTTAAATGTTAATTAAATGAATCAGATATAGGATTTAGCATTATTAGCTGACCCTTATCCACGCAGTGTTCGTTTAACAGATCTGGTGTCATGACCCACGCTGCAGATACGGTTTTGGATCACTTTTGCAGCCAACAGATTGAAACTTATATTTTTCGCTCATCAAACATATAACTATCGTATACAATATTACTTAGACTTAATCTATGTCTCTAACTGTTATATCGAGATTTCGGATAGTATGTACATAACGGAACCTTGAACTCTAGTTTCGTTTTATAGAATCTTAGCATTTTTATCCACTAATACGGATTTTCTGGTTTTTAGATAGGCATTGAATTTACTAACGTTAATAGATAGGATTGAATTAACGCTTCTTTAAAGGCGTATGCAATTAAAGCAGAGTCGAAAACGATCCTATTCGCACTGGGACTTATCATATGGAACCATCAAGACATAATCCCAACCTAATTGGTATCTTATACTATAGATGGGGCACTTCGTTTGCCTAACGGCAATGAAAGAAATCGATGTAACGAGATATATTATCTCTTGCTTGTGTGTCGTACTGTCGCTAACAAAAATATGTGTGTGTCAGGTATTCTCTTCTCATTCCATCGACACATCATTCAGCTGCAGTCATTATTAATAATCTCGAATTTTACTGATTATTCAATTCATGAACATCTCTTCATAATTAGGGTGATCGTAAACGGATTGCAGGCTGAAATCCTTAATTACACAAGGATAACTTCAATAAGAAACAAACTATGACGTAAGTGTGCTTCAACTTCGTTTTTCTTTTTTTTTTCATACATATTATTCTTATATACAGTGAACTTTCCGTTAACTGCAGGAGTACCCAGAATATCAGTTTTTTTTAGCAAGATGTAACAGCATTTCTGCAAGCAGAATAGGATCTATGAGAGAAACCTCGTACAACCGAATAATTTTTAAAAGCAAGAAAAAAAAACTGTGTTCCTAAGTTCAGCCAGTAGCAGAGTTTCAATTTACAGATTCTTAGGTTAGATGACCATATTGGACAGATCACATTCTCAACTTTTAAAAGATGGGGTATCTTTTAAGTTAACAGATATGGTCGCCGAAAAACAAAGTTCAGTTTCTAATTGACGTTTGATTTTTATGAACAGCGTGTCCTGCGTTGTTTGTACAAATACATGTTCATATGTTTACCGTTAAAAGAATTCTTATGAGGAAATTTTAGAAAAGGAAGCTTTATTTACAGTAATAAATACGCATTCTTCATTAAAAAGATTATTGCAATTTTTTCGCACAAAAAAAATAATGTTGGACCGGTACGAGCTTTGTTCGTCTAATAGCGGAACGGTTATTGGAGCCGGCTCGCCATCAAATGAACGAAACCGGATTTGCAATAGATGCTCGAGATTAAATGGTGCAACAACAATAAAGTGACCGTTACAGTTGCTGCTAGTGTCAGCTGTTATTCATTGCCCTTGATCAAACAACGTGCAACAATAGGAAGCCCCGTATGAAGGGGGCTTCCGAAACCGATGCAAGGTCTGGTTCGTTGTTGATGGTGATAACTGAGACGAGTGATGAAAGGAAATAATCAGGTTCAAGAACTATGACGGGAAATAAGTACACAAATTTGAAAACGAATAATTTGTAGGTCCCCTAACTGGAGATAGTGTAGAAAGTGTGTTAGATTTAATATCAGAACCAACTAGCATGTAGATTAACGACACTATTGGAAAGTTAGCGAAGCAGAGAGCCTACTCTTTAATACTGTCTGATGTTTGTGACAGATGCTCCCGAATAGCGTTTAATACATAGATTCGGAGTGTGAACAACGTTCGGACGCATACGACCCGGCGTTCAGACCCGCCAGGTGCGAACTGATGGATCGATCCACAAGCCGTGTAAACATAAACTATATAATTATTTAGTTCAACTTTTCGCCGTTTATTATATTTCGCCGTAGGTAATTCTTGATAATGACTGAATGAACTAATTAACCTACACTGCGACCAAATTTGTAATGGTACCCTTTAGTAACTGTTACCGGATTGCCCTATTTCAAGACCTAGGCTTACATCGTACATATAGGATACACATTCACATTCACATTTACTTGTTTTACATTACAATTCATACCATTGTAATGGTGCAGCGATGTAGATCTATCTAGAACGGTTTCACATTGGTCCATAAAGGCCAGACTTTGAATTGGCTCTCTATACAGGTCGACCCGTCGATTCGTAATTCAAGCGTCAGCCTCGAACAGAACTCCTCTAACATGGCCGATTGAGATATGTTGCTAAGTGCAGAAGGAAATTAGTTGGCTATTGGTACTGAATTAAATATATTTATAGATCCGTTTCCGCCCCTTCCTCGTCTCAAAAATCAAGAGGCGCTTGAAAAAAACAATAGCAGAAATCCAAGAAAAACAAGCGGGTTTAAATAATCGAGACTCGGGATTCACACAGGACACAGAGAAAAGGTATCTATTCTTTGTTGACACAGCACATTTTAAAGCCCGGGGTTAATCTTTTAAGGGGGTAGTAAGGCTACGGAAACAAAGCGTCTTCCCAGTGAGTTAGGACGCTCCGACAGTGTATATCGAGACAATAAGGTTTATGCGAAGATATCACTTCAGTAGATCTGTGACATTTCTTGAATGGCCAATCGAACAAGCAACAAGGAACTTTTACTTATGACGCTTTAGGATTTATGATTTTTCTAAGGGGTCGTTTGAACACACGTTGTTATGTCAGAGATTTTATAGTAGGGGCACGAAGCTAATTTGGTACCGAATAAATGCCAATGGGGTTAGCGAAATATGGAAACAAACCGTGGAAGGTATTAACGTTACACTTTTCTATGTGGTGTTTCAGCGAATGAAATAGAAACTTTACAGTACAAGGCGAGTTTTATAGCGATATTTCGCTGTGTTTACCTATTCGAATACAAGCGTTTGGAATCATTCACTAAGGCAATGGGGGATTTGGCTTGATCAGAATAATTGCTCGACTTAGCACGGCTTTTTTAGGAAGGAAAAACAAGTGTCTCGCCGGTATGAAAATCGTCTTATGGGTGACAGCTGCTAATTCTAGCACTTGTGGTGATATTAACACATAACTGTGCTATGGTAGTTGGTTGTCTCCTCCACTGTCCTTACCTGAAGCCTGCTTCGGCATTTGGCTAGCCTTATTGGTCTTCAATGGGTCTAAGGCTATCATGGAGAATTTTGAGCGACTTTATTTTACAGATGCAAACTCAAGCGTGATGTATTAAAGCTCTTTGTGATTTAATTAAACAGAACTTGCCTGACTTGCAATAGATATAAGGCGAAGAGGAAGCTCTTCTATATATGTTACACCCTTGATCGAGGCACTACTTCTGATTCAGCCACGTATTTCCCAAAATGACATCTTCCAAATTCGTTTTTTTACGTATGCTTGAACTGTAAGTGGTGGCATAAACGTTAGCCCCACGGCTCCAGTAGGAAGAACGTTTCAATATCACCTCTATTCCTCCAAGGATTAATCTCGAATTGTGTGTATACATATATATGTTTTCTAAATTTTATGAATCTCACATCGAAAAATCTTACACTCGCTATGCGTATACAGGTAGCAGTGTATAATGTGTACTTGCATGCAGTTTATTTATGTACCCCTGAATAAGTAGTTTTTATTTTTATTTGCTCTCGTTTTGTTGAGTTATTTTACCCTTTGCACATGGGCAAAGTCAGGAGAATGAATTATATTATCGGGCCCTTCGGTTTTTTTTCAGCATTTGTCATCGTAATTACGTTTTGGTTGGGCCAATGAAGGAACGACTTTGGCTTCGAGGACGATTTAGGGTTCTCGGGCAAGCACAAATAGACACAGAAGCAACTCTAGTAGAAAGAATAGCGACGACTTTTAGCATTCATAATATGTATATGCAATAATTGAATTTGAGTTTGTCATATAAAGCTATCGTATGTTTGAGACTGTTTTCTCATGGAAGCCCTCCTCCGTTCATGCGTGTCTGTCTGTCTGTCTGTCTGTGTGTTTTTACTACAGAAGTTTATTTCAATTTATCTGCTAGCAGAAGCGGCAGGTGCGCGTGCCTGGTACGGGCAGTGTGGACCTTTATGGTGGATGAGGTAACGTTATTGTACGTGAAGGCCTCCAGTAGGCCTATGTCGCCTTTGCCCGTGTACTTATTCGAGACGAGTCTATCGATCAGCCCTTCTCAGATACATGCTTAAGGCAGGATTAACTCTGACACGGAGAAAACTAGTTTACGAGCAATGATTTGAATATGATTGCAATTAGACGGCGTCGATATAAGGCCACCTCCCTTTGCCTTACGATGATCGGCGTATGCAATCATGGTATAAATATACTTTCCCATATTTGATGGAACAAATAGACGGTTCTAATGATATTTCGCAAAAGCCCTTATGCAGGACCTTCCCATGTCTAATAATGTCGACTATTGGAAAATTTCTCTAATAATTTACTTTTATTTGGCAACACCAAAAAGCAAAGGACGTGATGAGCTAATACGGAGGGAACGAGCCTGACTTGAACAAGCGCTTCCTTCATTAGATGGGTCAGTCAACCCCACCAACAACAAGCGCGCTATACCATAAACTGCCCAAATTCATATAATTATGAGAATACAGTCGATCGTATTGTTGTGAAATCATATATTTGAAAAATTACTAAGAATGACACGATTATTGCTAGTACTTCTGTTAATGAGCTTGGATCTTATAAAGAGATAAATTAGTTAGCACATTTCCTTCCTTTATGATTGTTTTATTTGATGTTCGCTGCGGGATATAGTTTCATGCTTACATGGTGTGCCTATAGCGCATGATATCCAACATTACATAGTATCGCATGCTCAGCAATAACGAACTGGAAAGCTTGTTTTTTTGCAACGTGCTGAGGCACGGGGAATAATAGTAAAAAATCGTGTCCGTTTGACAGTGTTTACACCCCACACATCACTCTTAGTTGATTGCTGAAGATCGGACACAGTTTAAGCTTCAGTCGGTCATGAAGGGACGACGCGCCAACGAATATTATGGCCTTATTGTGTTCCAATTATTATGTCAATCGAAATAGTTCAAAATGAAAGCGCATCTATCAAAAATTGCGCTATAGATAGGTCTGCTAAATCTGAACACGGTACTATCGTTGGTGTAAATTACATTTGCGGTATCAGATGAAACGATACAATTAAGTTGGCTAAAAAATAATAGTTGTCCTTTTCTTTTGTTCTATTTCGCCTCCATTTTACCACTATGTGTTTACCTCGTTCGAAGCACGCTCCCTCTTCTAGCCTATCTAGGCTCCATCGTGGAGCAAGCAAAATTCGATCCCACATTTAGTCTCCTATCTAAGCCCCTATATCAGAAGAAAAACAATTTTCAAGGCCTAATTTATTTAGGTTGCAATAAATTAGGCGTTGAAACTGAAGAAGAGCCGCTCAATCATGCCTTATACAGCGTAGACCTTATGCCTGAGGCTACTGCTTAAAGTTGGTTCAATGAAGGAACCTTGGGAAATATTCCCCGTCTTACTCGGCCATCCAAAGTCGATGAAAAGTCGAACGATTCCCGACTCGCTACTTTGCTGAGAAACTGACGGGCTGCAATTACTACACCATGATTAGATAATTTGAGTCTATAGGATTTAAAAAAAAATGGGGCCTGATTGCCTCACTAACTGAATTGGCACAAAGAAGTATGGCTTATCATTGCGTTGCAACATATCGCCCGGCACCTTGCAAAGCGTAGCCACGAAAACAGCGTCCGACGTAAAATTATTGTGGGTGACAAAAACCGGTGTTTCAATGAAGTAAAGAAAGATACGGGTAGCTCCTGGAGGCAGGTCTAAACCCATCTAAAAGATTACTACTTTTAATGAAACTCGAAAAGTTCTATGCACTGGAAAATACTTAGTAGAAATAAAACATCAAGCATTTAGAGATATAGGTTAATAACTAATGCACAGTGATCCTCTTCCACGATTATACCAGACACACATGGCAAGGATTTATGAGGTCGGTATACAAGAACTTAAATGGAAGATTCTTTTTAAGTTATTATCTTTTCCAGATCTTACACCGACAACTTGTGACCGTTTTCACTTCTTAGAAAACTAATAATACGTTTGCCAGCAACGGGAAACGAACCCTTCAACACTAAACTTGGAAGTTTCAAAGAAGACAGAATTCGGTTTATTAGGTTGGTCAGTACGAAACGTGACAAACGTTAATTTCATATTTCGGCCTGATGTTATTTCATAAAGGTACGATATTACACGGCACTTTTTTTCGTTGTGATATACTTGTATTTTTGATATCTAAGACCGTTCATCTAAATCTCGTCATCCGGGCTTCTGGCAGGCGAGTTGCGGCCGACAGGAAATTCAAGTGGTTTATGGATATAAATTCGATCCTGAAGTTATAGCGGTGGAGGAAGTTTGTCATACAAACCTAGTACTCGGTGAAGGTTCTAGTATTAGTAACACCATGAGCCGCTCGTTGAAAAAACTCCGAAATCAAATTTCGAGCTGGAAAAATGAGTTTCGTGAAGGATTTCCTGTGAAGATACCATTAAACCGATGGGACAGACGCTGCGGAGCAAGTATACAGCTGCAAAAGCAAAAGAAAAGAAGGCGTACTAAAGAATCTAATAGTTGATCGCAAAGGATGGCCATCTCTTGCAACCGCCGTAAGTGCATGCGCTGTTAGGATTCGAGTGAGACACCATATTCACAATTAAATGAAGATCTGCCGTTACCTCTAAACAACCCTGCTATGATAGATGCGGCGAGAAACTAAAAATTTCGACAATACATCGGAAGCTACGTAGCTGCCTTTCGATATTCTACTTTTCTGTCACGGATCAGACTTCCGGGAAATGTCATAACCGAGCTGCCTGCTAGGGATGGGGGAAACCAGAGAGCGTTGATAAAAATACCCAAATCGTCCATTCATCGCCCATTTGTGCCAGCGGCAGCCGAAGTAACGGCCAAAACCTCTAGTTGTGTCTAATGGACTGCGATGGTGTTTTTACCAATTGCTTTGTATGCGTGAGGCCGATTTTAAGACTGCCACCGCTGGTATTGCCCAGTAGCGCCCTCATGAAGTAGAACAGACTTGATGGCGTAATAGTTAGTGGCCCGCAGCGGACACGCCTCTACGAAAGCTGAACAATGGCGTCGTTCATTTGGTTCGTTCAGAGTAAATAACATGCTCCGTTTATATGGAAATCTCGTTATCCGGGAAATGCCGACATGTCAGGACTTGACCAGCAGGATAATTGTGCGTTGGTCTTTGCTACATATTCAACTAACGCTATATTAAACAATAATAATAGTACAGATTTCAACGCTGTGTGCATCTTGGATATAGTGTAGTTTCCTGGACGACAACGGATAGCAGCTGTCAGTATCCTAGCACATATCCCAGTGACACGTTATTAGTAGACAAGAGCTTCATGCTCAATAGATATAATCTGCTACTTGAAATTGAAATTAAAAACAAGTATAATTTACCATAAAGTGAACGAGACCGTGTTTGATTTTTTGGCTCACTTATGTCATCTATCTGCTTAGTTATACTGTCGTACGTTCACACAAGATATTGAAAATGGTTTTCTACGATACCACGAACATACCTCAATGAGGAGTCTTTAGATAAAACAAAAGTTTACGCACTAATGTGCGAGATACTTCGTCTAAATTCAGACAAACTTCGTCGTGCTGTTTACACTAACGAAGACGCGTTCGTTAGCGCCTCTTTGTAACTCGAAAAGAGCCCATTTTTTTCTAAAACAAAACCGCAGATATCCCGAAAAGCAAAGGCGTTCATTTGGCAGATGGGCCAAAGTCAGCTATTGTTAAACGTCTTGGTGTGGTACAGGTAGCATTAGGATCAAAAACTTCATTTTTTTTCCCAAAATTGACAATTTACATTAGTGTGAATCCTGGCTAAGCTTCTGCAGAGTAGCAGAAGGACCTCCATCGAGCAAAGCGGAAGATCGGTAATAGGAACTCGATTAGAAGGACCTGAGAATACACCAAGATACTTAAAAAAGTCATTTTTTATGATACTACATCTTTAATCTTTGACAGATTAGCGGATTGGATTATCTCTGTAAGCTCCGCTGGCTAGCATCTTGGCGCCTGTTTGTGGGTTTCCGCCACCTTGGCCCCACCCCACTCTTTCTGTACGTTTGGTCCTTGGCCTTCAGTTAACCTCGTATGTAATAATATTATTTTTGTAATTATCGTATTTGAGCAACACTTCAATGAGTCTACCCTTATTAATATCGGTTGGCACAGAGTTGCCATTAAAACGTTCGTTTTAGACTAAGACAGAAAAATTTTGAAACCAGGGAGAAATAGACGAAGGTTACATCTGAAGGACTGACAACCTTAGCAGATGCGAAAACATCCATCAGAGTACTTGCTTTTGCTCAAAGACAGTATTAAAGGCAAATAATAGTCAGGAAAGTCTGAATTCTGGATGGATCGTAAGCGTTTTAAACCTTCAGTAATTTTTATTTTATAATTCATTAATTTTTTCTTTTTGGTAGCTATTGAATCACAATAACAATGGTTATGATATTAATAAGTTAGAAAGTTAGGTTGAAGATTCGTCGCACTCTCGAATCCACGTTGAAAACATTGTTCCTTTCTTCCTCCCTGTTAGGCAAATATAAGTATAGAGATTTGTGCTTATTATAGATGTATACACACAGCAGTCGAATTTCTACTAAGCTATCTTAGGGACAGCAAGCTTCATGATGTATGTGTTCATAAAGAGGACTCCTAGCCGTATTTAAACAGTATTTTTACTTCAAGGATGGCACGCGGGAGGGGGACAGACTCTTTCATGAGAGACTATAGAGAGAAATCAGTTAGCTTTGCTAATGTGACCTCGTGAAGCGTGTTGCTTTTTATAGAAATTTTCCTTTTTAGGGGAATCGAACGCCGTGGGGTGCTGCACTTCGTAGAAGACCGTTCAGACTAAATTCGGGGTGATTGCCTTATAAGTAATCGGTTGTTATATGAAAATATGGTATATTTTTCAACGGAAATCAAAGAGTTTTAAAAAAACACACCAGAAACTAGATTATATCGACCGTTTTTCCAAACTGTTTACCTTTTGTTATCTATTGCTATTATTTCGTTCAGTGAAATGACTTCCTATGGTAGAGAGTTTTACTACGAGTATTTCTAGGTAGGTTATCTGTAATGTCCAGCGAAGAAAATTCTCGATAATATCGCATAATACGAATCGTTTTTATTTCCTTGCTGTTAAAATCGACCCCTTGTAATAAGCCGAGTTTAGAATACTAACTAGGAAAGCATCGGTATGTTAAAAGACCATCTTTGGTGAAGTTTAAACTTCTTTACTTCGTTTGAACGAACGCTGGCATGCCGTCGTATCAGATCGATTTCGTTGGTTTGTTATTAAACAATAAAGAACGCTCGAGTTGATTGCAGTGTTCCAATATTATGTTGCAATGTATACTTGGCGATGAACGTGCCTTAGCATATCCTCGTTTGTATAAGCTTCGGGCCCAGATCGACAGCAGCCTCTCCGTCAGCGTGAACAGCATGTAAGCAGACGTGCCTCAGCAGAACTGAACAACCTCAGATTAAGCGTGTCGTGTTGAGCTAGACAACTTTCGGATTTTTTGTCCAACTTGATTATGAAGTTATTTTTTTATTGCTATGTTGAATTTTCCATATGATTCAATTATGCGTAACAACGAAAGACTACAGCAATGTGTGTATACCGATTTTGGAAAAAGCAGCTGAAGCTAGTACCTTCACGACATCGCAGCTCGAGGATCCTGCTCTTCGTTTTTTTGCTACAACGTAAGGTTCTAAAAGGCCTTGTCTTCTTCAATTGATGTTCTTTACTTTCATTTAATGGACAATCTAATCAGTTTAGGCGTAGCCTTAATACCCTCAAACGAATGTACAAACATTGATCTCATCATAAACCAAGGTAAGATTCTGTAAAATCATATTCATGTCACGCAAGGTATGTGCGTGTTGTTTTACCAATGCGTAATTACTCTCATTGCTTTTCGTATGCCCGTTCCATTGAGCTATCAAAAAATATTACAAGCAAATGTTGCGAAGAATTCCCTAGAGATTTTTTCCCATATACTGGCTTCGATGAACCTCACGTTTCGCGGTTCTTGCAGGCTAGCCACCATTTCTAACAAGTGGGGCCAAAGAAGCGTCATGCCGCTAAACTCAAGACACTTGTGTCAATACCGAGATAGATGATAGATCGGCACGACACTGTGTCCTACAGGAAGTGAGCTTCCTGACCATACATTGGCGGCAGATGTCTTTAAAGTAAGCGGGCGACTTAAAAAAGGAACGAACGAACCTCGACTTCAACAGAGTTGCCTAGGTTTCGGCACTTCAATAGTACCTTATGTGTCTATATGTGCGTGTACGCATGAACGAGGTCGCGGAAACAAGGCAGCAAAGCAATGGCGGACTGTGGGCAAATCGATGGTTGTGCAGGAGCTGAACAAGCTTTGAGGGTCCGCAGTGAACGATTCGACAGTAGCGTGGCGGTATAAATAACTGTACGACATGGGAACTTAGGGTCAGTTAGGGTTTTATCGATCTAAACTTGTACCCCAAAGGACTTGAGGCAAAGGACAAAGCATTAGCCTGGGCCCGGCGAATGCTTTCAAGCTTCTGCTTGTAAATGTACAAGCTTGTGTTGTTCGCTTCGATGAGAAAATTTCGTCGGCATTGAAGCAATGGACGTGACGTCAAGTTTACAATTGAGGTAAAGGCTAGTTTCTGGACAAATCTGTGTTAGGTCAAAGCAGTTCTTCTGTGTTTTTACCAGTTCCCCAAAAAATTGTTTTAATAACAATGTATGTATACGCTAACATAGTAGATGAGGAGTCATAATATGTTTGTGACGCAATAGTTCTGTGTTGAATTAAAATTGCTAGGGGCCTCAGGTGCCATTAGGTTAGAAATTATGGTCGACAGTAACTAGGATTTTAACATTTTAATTTTACAGCTGAGCACTACAGAGCATGTTTATCAAGACTAAGCATTAAACGTCGTCTTGTTTCATTTTCGTTCCTGTCACATGTGATGTCTGTACCCTTTCATAGTTTACCTACCTTTGCTGCGATATGTCTATCGGTACTGAAAGGTCTTCATTCCAATAAGATTTTCCTGGGACACTTGTCCGAGATAGAAGATTACTGTATCGTGTTCGATGGCTGGGAAACTCTCTTAGATCCGTTCATCAACAAAGATCATTGTTACACTAGGCCTCAATTGATCAGGCTTGTTGAAGTGGCTATGCTCTCAAAGCCAACGAAGTACACAGTCACTGAAATGTACCGACTACTAGACTTCAGCAAGGATTCCTGAGCAGCGGCTACTTTTCGTTGAAATATTTCGATACTATTTACGATGCCGAATAGGAATAATTGATCTCTCTTCGGGAAGCATATTTCTTCTGAATAATCACCAAACCGTAGGATTTTATTCATTTTCAAATAGAACTATCATTCAAGCTGTTTCGTAAATGGTTCTCAATACAGGCTCACATCTCATTTTGAATATCCTTTTCTACGCTTGTCCATTAAGCTGTCGGGCAGCCTCACTGCACGTATCATCTAATTCACCTTGATATGATTAACTGTTTAGAGGTTAATTCCTGTTGGTCCGTCATCGAACGTCGAAGGTTTAGCACCTGTTATTCTGACGGTCGTTCATCGCTTTGCGACACCTACATGGGCGTAGTGGGCAAAACCTAGGTAGAGGCTTTTTAAAACGTCCGCACTTTGGGTTGGTATGAACTTTTTTCCAAGAAGAGCACGTCGTTCGAAACAAGCTTTGTCCATCGCAATATAGAGATGATGATAACAGCACAGGAGTTTTTTTTAGCTAACACAACGTAGCCATAAAAACGCAAACTCTATCTGATATACGCTGGCGCCATATTGTACTGCATTCGGAGCGATCATATCGCTCTAACTTGGGGCTGCTGTGCCTGCGACAGTTGCCAACCGCAAAGGCTCGTTCTGTTACTAGCTGTTGTTGTTTCTGCTGTCGGCCAGTTGATCTGGACAAGTTAGACTTTGTGTTTACTATGGGTGGTGGCTAGGTCTCGAACCAAGTTCGTGATCCAACCCATCTGCGGCTGTCGGAGCGGCGTCAGAGCTTAGTTATGCTAGCAAGTATCTACTCGTTAACGGCGGTGCAAACAGCGTAGTCCTTATCGAACAGTTATCCGTTCAACCCGAGCTCCGTCCTACCCCCGTCGGCAACACAAATGTAGAAGACAGATAAACAGAGCATAGAGTACAGTTTATCTCTATGGTGTCTAGAGTATAAAGTCTGACCGAATCCTAACAAGGCACACATCCAAGGACCTATGTGTACGTGTCCATTTGGATAGATACACAAGGAGCAGTACAAAAAGCACGGCTCTCCGCAACGTACCCGTCCACTCGTACTCCCTCTTTTTTTTTATCATCGTTTATCTTATATTGCGCCTGCTTGTAGATGGCATGTTAAGCGTCGGCTCGTCAAGAGCGCGGGAACAGTATGGCACGGAGCCACGAGCCTTAGATACAACCCTTTCCATTAGACAGACACTCGGTAACAGTAACGGTGCACGCCAAAGAGCTCTTCGATGGTTGATTAAACGACGGGAGAGAGAAAGGGAACATACAGGGATTACTAGAGGGAAATGGGCACCATAGGCGGCATTCGGTCGATAGCAGAAATACTTCGCTAGCCCGACAGGGCCAACAATACAGGTATCGGATCTCAGCTTCAAATAGACGGAGGCCCGTCTCGATGGCCGGTGCAACAGTGGACGCTTCCTAATTAGCTGTAAAGGTTCTTCTTATAGGCTGGCAGTCTGGGTTTGGCTTAAGTACGACCACTGGATACGAAGACGGGGCGACTGATTTGGTTGTGATTCGATCTTTGGGCTAGATAAATTGCAATTCTATTAAACGAACATACTGCACTCCTTATGAAAAACGGGTAATTAAGTATACCGATGGAGTAGGATTTGAGCAAGAAGAAGCGAATTGTTGAAAAATATGCATGTATGTTTATGGGGACAGACTCCTGTTGTATGAATATTGTAACGTAATTAAAAATTAGAAAAGCTGGTTTAGCGTACTTTGTCTCGCCTGAAGTATGATGGGTTTAAGGCATAAACATTTCGCTAATTCGTCGTAATTCCTTTGTCTGCCACCGCTGGCAGGTCCAACCGTTTTGCCTGCGCTAGGCATAACTACCTGAATTGGGCTGATCGCCAGGTTTGAGTCGGGAACCTTTCCAAAAAATGTTATTGTATAATTTGTACTATTGATCAACTAAGGGCTAGTTATAAATCATATATATATATATATAGTGAAATATAGCAAATTTCGCGACGTATAGTATGTCTGTAT
>NW_019213233.1:118758-124625 GCF_002532875.2 Varroa jacobsoni | reverse complement strand
CTGTATGTATATCTATATATCTTCATTTATAATCGTTACTGTGTATAAGTCGTATAGCGGCTGAACGTCCATACATCTAAGCGCAGCCTGTGCGGCCTTATCTTTTCATTTAACATCACAGTTGCCAGCAGTGAAGGAGAATAACAGTGGTCAAATAACCGGGGACTTGAATCGGTCGCCAACGCACGATATTGATGAGCTAGTACCGTAGTGGAGAAATCATCGTCATCGTTATTGTTACTCGAAAGGGGATCAATGCGTGTGTGTACGTGCGACCTTCTGTCATCTCGTTCCGACCATCTTTGTCCGACGGTATCTATATCCGATCTCCGGTAGTGATAACAGCTGATTTACTGCCCTCCTTTGCTCTGGTCCAGTTGTTTCAGATGACTCCTTTATCCTCGGATTGGTTGTGCAATGGCAATCTCAATAATTCAGTATGACTGTTTTTCTTTTGCCTGCCTCGTCGATTCAGTGACTCCGGCTTAACCGCCCAATCTCTTTAGCACCCGTACTTATTATTCCTTAGTCTCTTTACTTCGAATTTTGACTCTTCGGCTATTTCCGCAATGCATTGCATCGCTGCATGTGATTAAGAAGTACATCGGATAGAAAGGGTGGAATAGTGCGACCTGTATCGCATTGAAGTCGCAAGGCTTCATTGCTATACATTGCAGTGGTCACACTTGTCACAATGTTACTTCGTCAAAGCTGGCCCTCTTTCCAAAATTTTACCGATCTCCAAATCAGCCTAATTACTTTCCTTATCGCTTCCATTTTTTACCATTTTAACAATTCATCTCATCGCGTCCGATTGCATGACTTCTGCGTGTCCGTTTCACTGCTCCTGTTCGATACCTTTTACGTGTTTCTGTTTTTCTTTATGTACAAATATCACAGAACTGTTCAGGGATATTTTGAACGCTGCTGATTTAAGAAGGATTAGTTGTTGTTGTTGTTGTTGTTGTTATTACTAGTATTTTATATTACGCCATTATATTCGTGCCCTTTCACCTCTGTCATATCACCTCGCTCATTAGAACGATTAATATTTTTTTTTAAAGAAAATAGTTGCTATAATTTAGCTATTTTGTTTTAAGGTCATTTATGAGTAAGCGCGTACGCCTACAAGGCTACCCGTTTTAAGGCCTATTCACATATAAAGTGGTTCAGACCAATAGTGTTAAGGCCCTGATCGTGTATTTAAAACTACGTCGTTTCGCAATTGCAGGAAGTTCAAACCAGCACTTGGTGGCGCAAAGTCAGTTTCTTTCTGTTGTATTTGTTATCGTCAGAGATGTCTGTACAGCAAATCAACGATGTGTATACGCTAGCAAGTGCTAGCGTACGGCTCATACTTAGTCTTGCACGTTTTCTGTGTTTCTTTTTTTTTGCAAGCGAATAATAACAATCAAATATTACGAGAAAGTATTTAGTTGTGTTTTTGTGTTGTCCGTTTATTCATTGCCTTCGTTGATATCGTTAGAGGACTGATTGATGGCTCAATCGCCTGGCTGGTGTACCTTCATAGACATTAGCAAGCCATCCCTGTAGAAAAAAACACTATGCACTTAAGTATCGGATGGAAATTTTGTTATCATCATATTTTCGAATAATTAGTGCCGTTGTTATAATTAAGCCTACGAGGCGGTTGCTGGCGGCGGGGTATTGATACTGCTGAGATTAAGGGCGTTATTAAGATTGAGCGGTGGGGGCTGTGTCGAGTGCCCATGGGCGGCATTGGGAAAGGGCGGAACAACACCAGCTGTAGGCGTTGTTACCGCGGACGTCACAACCGACGATGGATTCGACGGCGTCAGCGTGAGTGGCTCGACATTTGGCGAAAGATCAACGCCTAAAATTACCAGGGCAAAAATATTAGACACGATAATCATGATAATAATAATTAGTATCTTGTTTAGATTTAGCTAGAACGGTCAGTAGGCTGGCTGGAATTCATCGAGGATCGATCGGTAACTGGAATACAGGAAAAATGGTGATGGTAAAGATAACGATATGAACAAATCTGATGATCAGGAAAACAACTGAGGGATGTATGTACACTTCCTTTGTACATATCACCAACATAATCAGAGCCTTATTCTTCAACTAAACTAGCGCTTATTAGCGTATGACTGTCCCAATGGACAGTAAGCAACGACTACGAAAGGAGATAGAATTGACAAAACCCGTAAAATACCATTTCCAACTTTTAGACCAATTGGTCACAGATATTAATCCATCAGGTGTCATAATTTAAATTAACGGGAGTAATAAGAAGCAACTTCATTCGGATGTTACCGAAATTATTCTCCAAGAATATACTTAAATGGGAGTTTACATGCTGGATAGAACTTGTAAAGTATAATTATTAAATAGGTCTAGCTAGCCTTACTGAAACAAAGATAGTCAAGTTCAGCATTAGGAAGAGTAATTCACTAAGGACTACCGTCCGGTGTACACAAATTAAAACTTCGTATAAAATCAAATGTACTCTAAACTCCGCTTTCGGCTACTTACCTAGTTGTAGCAATTGTTCAGTAATACTCTCCTCTGAGACGGTATTTGATCCGAGGTTAAAATCACATGGCGTCGAACTTCCGGACTGCGAACTCTTTGATGTTGTCTTAGGCATGCTCAGAGCGGAGTTCAGCTGCTTATTGATTATCTTCAGACGGAGCACCTGATGGTCGAGTTCATTAGGGAAATAATTAGATTGACGATGAAGTCAGCGCCGAGGGACATTTGCCCCTAAAACAATCGAATAGAGGCAGTCGCATTCTCGTCGAGTACCGTCTCAAATATGTGCAACAAGCATGCGTGAGATAAGCGCTATAATCAAACAGCTAAACCAAAGACTACTACTACCCGTACTGTTTTCAGTGCTAAATAACTATTGCTAGTTAAGTAGACACGTGCAATGCTGTAGGTTACTATTTCGTGCACAAACTTCGATCTTGAACTCGGCCGAATCGATCCATATGCTTTATAAGCTCGTAGGCTATATGCTTATATAGCATGCACGGAACAAGTAAGAACGTAATGCACCATATCAAACTCTCCCAGACTCTCACCATCTAAGCAAGTAGCCGTGGTTAGCTTGCAGTAGCCGCATCCCGTACACGATCTCAAAATAAGCATGTTTTTTTGAATTGTCCAAAAGAGTCATGCAGTCCTATTTGACGAAAGGTAGCACGCCTCGCGTTTTATAGAACGTTTTACGCGTATACTATGCCAGGCTTATAGCTAACAAGACTTAGGTGCTAAGTTCGTCATCGCTACTGATTATTGATTATTACGTTTAGCAGTCCTCTTCGTCTGTCTCTTAAACTGCAGAGCGATGCAGATGCTTCACAATTAAACTACACTACGTACAAAGAAGAGACATATTTATAGGACATGTTCAAGTCTATACGTTTGTAGAAAAAGAAGTAATGCTGTAGGACGGCAAGGTACCAGTGCCGCTTGAAAGACCAGGGCCGGCAGACCAAGAACGGACCAGGAGAACACGGAACGCAAGCATATTATCAATCAAAAAGCGGATAAAGATATATATATATATGTGTGTAAAAATTGCCGCGGCTAGTTGACAAGGATCAATCTGCCAATCGATTGATTCCCTCTTGCTCTAAGCAACTCCCTTACATGTTAACGTTATCCAGAATTCCGGCTGTGCTTTTGTTTTCTGCATCGTCTCACACGCGAAGACTGTTCTTAACGTTTATGATATACGGGTAGAAATACAGCCTCTTGACGAGTTCGTATGCGTAGGCGACGTAACGTAATGTGCAGTATTTGTATATTTTTTCAGTTTTTTCTTTGATTTTCGCCTTGGATTGGAAAACCAGGTCTTACTACCACTGGGCGACTGGATCTCCACACACACACGTGCCTACTTGCGGGTTTATTTTCTGGCCCTTCAGAAAGAAATGAACCACTTCAGTGGACGTCTGCGACGGGATTCTCCCCACAGGAGATCTGCCGCTCAAGACAGGTAGCTCCTAGTAACTTGAATGGAAAATTCACTTTCATCATGTACTGCGTCTTGCTGGCAGACCCAACATCAGTTGGTGCCCTGTTTCGACTTTGGCTGTTTTTATCTTGTCGTCACGGGGTTGCCTAGAACGTGCCGGGCTCCCAGCCCGCAGGTGTTAACGGCGAGAACACCAGCAGGTTGGAGGCCACTTGCTTGTTATTCAGATCGAGCTGGAAGCCTGACCGCTGTACGTATGTAGTTATCGTCCGACGCCCCAGCAACGATGCAAGGGCAGCAAGAACAACAGAGACAAACAGAAAAACAAGGAGACAGAGAAAGAAAAAGAAAGAGATAAGAGACAAATGTGAATCATAGTGTTGATCAAATTGGACGGACAATCATCGTTTAAACCGTACTTGTATAACCGGTCCATTGCTGAATGATCGATCTGATTGATAGCTCACAACTTCAATCTTTGAACCTCCATAATAATGTCACAAGATCATTTGGTGAAGCTAACAAACTTCATCATTAAGAAGAAAGGACAAAAACGCTAATTGCCTTTTCAATTACAGCCTCATAAATTCATCGTAAAGTTTCGTTGGTTGAAGCTGCTCCAGAATGGAACAACTGACGATCAGCACTCTTTCTTGATCAAACGCCTCGCCAAGGACGGACAAACACACACGTACCCAGCACTTCAACATATTCGGACGCCTTATCAGGTACATCCATCGAGAGTTTCGCTTCAAAGCGATGGTAACAACGGCATTTGATAATATTGTTCTTAATGAAATGAGAATCCGAAGCTTTATCGAGGAAATCCATATTCAACATAATCTAAGATCAATTAGACATTAATGTCGTCGAAGGGTAAAATCAACAAATACAAGCTTTTCAGCTGATCTTAGATGTTGTTTATAAGCACCTAGAGTCAAACAAACTAATTTACCGGTAGTATATTAATCTTGATTAAAAACAAAAAATGTTGCCAAAGTGGGCTGACCGGTAAACAATAAATTCAAGTACTTCTACCATTTATACTAATTCATGAGTATGAAATTGGCAATCGTATAGATGCACCATGGTTCAAAGTGAGTAACAAATGTTAACACGAATAGAAACTACGACGCTTGATGCTCCCCCAACGCCCCGAGGTTTAATCCACTAAACCGGCAGGTTGAAAATGGTCAGGAAAAGAATGAAGAAGTCCGTTTTCTTCGGATATAATAATCGAATTCTAAGAGAACGTGCCCTTACCTCGATGCTGGATAGGCATATACAGAGATAGGATGAAGTAATAGCATGTAGATGGGCCTAGATATGTAAAAGTATTTAATAAAGATGTATACGCATATTGCAGGTTTGACAGTTCGCAAATGCTCTTGCTGCAGATAGTACAGAATACAAAGTATGTAGAGATATATATATATACACGTAAATATGAGAAAATATATGATATAAATGAAGGTGCTCGGCAGAGCTGCGTGTGTGAAGTCGCTGTGCGGGCGGGTGGCAAGAGTGCAGATCTTGGCAACGATCGGTATCAGATCAACTATCTCAAGAGTAGGCAGATCAATCGTCATTCATTCTCATGTTAGCATGATGCCTTCGTTGGTTCTACTAAACGTACACCTGTATTGTCATTGATTATTGTTTCTCTCTACCCACCACCCTGTTGAGAAATCTTTTGCTCAAAAAGAAGTTCTCAATCTAATACCACCACGCTATCTACCACTCCCCTTCTCAGCAACGTCAATTAAGTCAATGATTGTATCAAGGCTCGTGATCATGCCAAATATTACACGAGGAAAAACCGTCCCGCCTAAAAACCAGTGGCCAGAGATGAGCACTTAGATTATTAATTGTTGAAGACGAATTTCACAGCAGA
>NW_019213233.1:69404-118658 GCF_002532875.2 Varroa jacobsoni | reverse complement strand
AAATGGCTAGACAATTTCAAGTGTGATCTTAAGCACAAGATTAATTTGGGCAAAAATGTGTGATCAGTTTATTACAAAAAATAAAAATCCTATTCGTGATAGTCAAACTAGCTTCATAGATGCGAAAAAGAAAACAATGGTTGTATTTTTTTTAGAGATAATAACGTACCAACAGTGGACCTAAATAGTCTTCATGAAATTGACTCTTACAGATATGGCCTATATGAATTATATGTTTTCATAGCCTGGGCAATATGAAATTCGTACATTGCATCAGAATCATCTCGTAGCCATTTGGTTAGTTCTCTCCGGTGGCAGGAAGAGCGGATGCTATCAATTTTCAACCAGGACATACCTCGGCTTTAGTGTCTGACAATTTATCTTGAAGATCTTTTACTTCATCGGAATCGGAGTTACCCTTGCTCAGTTCTCCAACAGTTACCAGTTCTTGATTCTGAAACAGATAACAGTAATATGGATTCAGTATACGGAATCAGAACAAATTCAGATGTCAGCCCATACCTTGGCGACATTTTCTGGGCAAAAAATGCTTCTGACACACTTTAGGCACAAAATAACTTTCACTCAATGACCGTAAACTAACCACAATCCAACTGGCCAACCTACCTTAATCTCGAGGTTAGAAATACGTTGCTTGAGTTCGGCTATGAGCTGATCTTGCTCGCATTCCTTGATTTTCGAGTTCATTCGTTCTTCTTTGAGCTTCCCCTCGAGATCTGTATACTTCCTAGTGGCTTCACGTAATTGTAACTCAAGCTCACGTTCTCGGGTAATTAATTTATCCTTTTCTTGTTGCAAATTTCTCAGGTCTTCTGCTTGCCTTCGCACCTGATTAACGCTCACCTGATTTTGAGCCTCCAGCTCCATTACTTTAGCCCGCAGTTCTTGCACTTCAGCCTGAACTTCGGCTTCACGCAAACGCAAAGAAAGTATCTGTTGTTCTAATTTCGTTGCCTCAGGCAGATCCGTAATTTGAGCTCCTGTCTGCTCGATGTGTTTTTGCCAAACTAGCTGTAAATCGGCAATGTTCTGCTTGAGCTCTTTAAGACCGAGATGAGCCTCAGCCTCCCGTAGTTTTACAGCAATTAATTCTTCCTGAAGAGCGGCTACAGAGTTTTCGGGGGTAGGTTGTTCGTGCAACCGCTTATTTTCGGCTTCCAACTCCTCTATCTGGTTCTGCAATTGCTTCATGGTTTCCAGATTTTCAGCCTCGCGAAGCTTCACTGCTACCAGCTCGTCCTGGAGAGCCTTAAGGACGTCGTCGGACGTCGAACCATTCGTGAGTGAACTTGGGTTGGACTGCGACTGTACAATATGAAGGTCAGTGTATTAGACCGATGTGTAGTGACATAAGGGGATGACAATAATAAGGAATTACTTTGGATGTCATCGCAACCCAAATGCTTCCACTCATGTGTTAGGGCCATATATAACGTCACAATAATTTTTAACAACAACCTATTACGAGATATTTAATGAGTCCGATACCTGAATAAGTTCCTGCACTTTTTCTTTTTGGTTCTCGAGTTCCATTGACAAGTGCAGTTCCTGTTGCCGGACAGCGGCAAGCTCGCGTTTGATAATGTAGTTTTCTTCGGCCTCCTGCGCTCGAACCACTTGACCTTGTATAAGCCGATCAGCCAAAGAAGAACTCTCCTTCGATACCAACAAAATAGAACAATTTCATACGATTTACCTAACATAGCAGTCTATTGTTACTAGACATGCTAAGAAATATCACATGATTGACGATTCATTTACACATAAAGCAATGTTGATATTGATTAACAATTTTGTTTAGTTCATTTATCCATACCAGCATCCACTGACGGACCGCGCCCATGCGCACCGGGCTGCGTGTACATTGTTCACAGTCCATCGTGTAACACAATACTACTTTAGCGATTACGCTGCTGACAATGTCTTCTCAGAACGAGTAGATGCGCTTCTAAGTACCGAATCAATAGAGTACCGTAATTTGACAAATATAAGAACACAATGAATTTGCGTTCTAGTCGGAACTTTCGCTTACTGCTGATAATAAACACGCAAGCTCGCACCCAAAATGTTACAACAACAAGCCGATGAAAACAATTTTTTACCTTTTGCCCAGAAGAAACTTTTTCTAATTCCTAGATACAGGCCACGTCTGCCGTGTTTGACAAATGCGCCCCCAACAACAGGCTGCATACACGCCCGACAGGTAGCTCCCTAGTTACTATATTGCTGTGAGGCTGTGTGCTGGCAGTTTGCATGTATGATGGCAGAGAAGTGCGTACATCCTAGTCGAAGTAAAGCTAGGTAAAATGAGGGATACCTGCCAGCCGTTTCAACCGGAGGAGCTTGTATTGTAGAGAACCGCCTATGTACAGGTCCATGCGAGATCTGAGCACCGACCAATCTCACGGTGTGTCATGATCGTCAGCGGAAGGGAGGACGGAACGGACACGTCGACGGAGGCGGCGTCCTATTCGTCGCTCAGCAACGAGTGTGGTCGCTTGATTGGCCGACGCACCGTATGGCGTTAGAATATCCACAAATGCGTCGACATGCTTAACTGCATATATCTCGTAGAATAAAGAATGCATAACTTTGCTCACAGCCACTCACAACAGGCCTTACACGCTGATCTCATCCAAGTCAAAGTTGGATAGGTCCCAGCCTGGCACCCTATCCGAAAGCCACACCCGACAACAGAGGTTACTGACAGAGAGGTTAGGATCAACAACGGAAACCTGAACTGCAATTCGCATAGCTGCCACGGCTGGTATGAAGCCCTACGCTTTATAATACGTCTATGATTGAGAAGCCGATGGGAGGCGTTACGTTCAGATGTGAATAATATATTCACAACTTACGCGTAAGTCTCCACCCCGTTCTTGCCCTAACGACCCAACGAACTTGTTCCCGGGAAACAATTGTTATTGTTGTCTCCCGCCAAAATAAACACTTCTGTCAAATTTGTTCACTATACTTAGTGCGAGGAAGCAACCTAGACAAGCAATCTAGACCTGATCGACCTTCGGCATACATTGGCCACTATGTGTCTGACTTCTTAATACCATATATATATATATACACACATGCATATGGCGCCGCATATCGAAGGCACGATAAGACTGTTATAGGCTTCTGACGTCAGGTCGATATTGCTTCGCGCGTCATCTACGTGATGTATAGAAACATGGAGTGGAGAGCCTACTTCGCGTCCAGCCCACGATGCGTCGCCCCGCTGATGTCATAAGCATAAACAATATGGTGCAGCATAGAAGTAATAATGAAGTCCCACTAAATAAAAAACAAAAAGCTGCTTACCTGCTCTAAATTTTCGACACGCTGTCTCAAGATACGGTTTTCCGTGCGTAGACGCCGTAGCTCAATCTGCTCTTCGGTTTCGCGCGCTTTAATTGCTTGGTATTCCTTTTCGAGTTTCTTCATTCGCTTACTATTGTACTTAACTTGAACAGCTAATGAGACAAGATAGTCAACATCAGTGGACACCTTGGACGGCATCTCTTTCTGGAAATACTGTGATAAAAGTCAACGACAGATTTCGCTCGGTGAGAAACACCGTTAGACATAACCCCCACTTCTTTTTCTCTTTTATAAGTCTTCATCTTTCAGAGATCATTTTCGTCGTTTTCGTTTTTATTTCACGTGTCTATGTACCATTTATATTTCATTCTAGTTTATTATCTAAATCATATCACAATAAATAATGATAACGTTATTGAACGTCATATGAGGATGATGACCTTGTCGTACCGATGTGTGTACGGTCGTTTAGAAAAATACAGATGTATTAGACTTTACTTTTTGTGTATCCCAGAGCGCAAACCCAAGTTTTCACTGCTTTCGTACGTGTTATTTTATTAGTTCGGAGAGTGCCATATACAACAGCAGTAATTACCTTGATCATTTCCTCCATGTCGAGAAGGAGTATATCCTCCTTGCATATCTGCAAGATAGCTATGCCAAGCCGGAACACCATCTCAATGCCCTCGCTGAGAAAAAGGTCCATACAGCGGGTCGCAACCGGAAATGGCAGCACCGAGGTAAACAGTGTTAGGAACCATGACGAAGCGTACATCGATGTATGAAACGACTGTGATTGAAAGTGCGCATGCAGCTCGGGAAGAAGCTCCTGCACGAGCAGCTCCAACTGGAACATGTAAAGACCCAGCTCAGCCATCGAAGGTTTATACACCTGGCGACGGTTAAAAAAATGAACATATCCACATTAGAATCGCTTTAACGCACTGTGCAGTGGTTTAGTCCATGGATAAATTCGAAAAGCTGATTTGGTGATTATTCCAATACATAAATATATGTAAGCTTGTTAGAAAGTAGGCACAGTTCAGTAATTTCGCTTATCGCTAATATGTAATACATTTGTAATCTAAAATACAATATCATATGTTCTTTTACTAGAAATTCATTGGAGGCTTATTACTGTTACTTTTTTTTTTTTTTTTTTGTTTTCTCGCTTGATGCTGAACTACAAAATAAGTATTATTCTTCTTAAGCTCTATTGGGATCACTCTATTGTAACGTTATCGTTTTCATTGATCGGTACAACTTTTTGCTTATTGGGTAAAAGCCGTCAGCATAAATATATGTCGAAGAGTTAGAAGCTAGTTAAACTAGGCATTTACTTGACCGAAACGTGCATAGCGACCGGAAAAAAGTAATACTGTATGCACGACTTAAGCGAGGTACG
This sequence comes from Varroa jacobsoni, assembly GCF_002532875.2. Taxonomy (NCBI): domain Eukaryota; kingdom Metazoa; phylum Arthropoda; class Arachnida; order Mesostigmata; family Varroidae; genus Varroa; species Varroa jacobsoni. Next base: position 113,917 of record NW_019213233.1, on the reverse strand, counting down.
AAATGATAATAATAATAATAATCTGTCATTATTTGTCAGCTATTAAAGAAAAGGACGGCGCTAAACGCAGGATTACCTTAATATCAAACAAAAAGTAATTTATAAATTGCTCTCTATTTCCTCTTGCTACTCGACAGAAAGGTTAGATAAATTATTCAGAACGTGCAGATCCAACCTAATACGCACTGCTGTTTCGGCTGTTACAACACTACCGCTGACCATACAAATCTACATAGTTTTATCAGGCACTCTCAAAACAAGAGCAAATAATGAAGCTCCTACAGGCACGAAGAACTCTAAACCCACACAACTATACCGAACATTATTAGTCTTAAAGCTAGGACTACGATTAGTGCGTAAAAAAAAAAACACTGGCTACATCGATTTCTCGATTTTTTGCTAGTTTACATGTTGGCCTCTTTTCTTGACCTCGCCTTGAGCCTTCTTCTACCCTGCCTGTTGCCTGAAAACCACACAAATTTTGCCAGCATCCGCGTGAAAAGAAATGTATTACAGCCACAAGTATGCCAGGGTAAACCAACACGGACGAAGTAGGTACATTACTGCAGCCAACCATGAAAATGAAAAGTTCCATGCTTGCAACATACTCTCTTTCACCTACTGCTGTTACAAGTGAGAAAAAGCGCAGCAGACGACATTTGAAAAAAAAGGTCTGTTATTTCCCACGCTAACGCCTACGCACGTTCTCTTGGTGTCGTACTTCGGCACGAGTCGGCTCTGCATTGGGTCGCTCACATCACGAACAGACGACAACTGGCGCGTCCGCCACACTTGGTCCGAATGGAAGCTTAGGAATAGGCGGAGGACGGAATAGTAGAAATCGCAGTGTGTCGGGCACTCGGCTGTGTGTGGCGCGGGACGGGCCTGCTCGTATAGAACCATTCCCAAGGGGTTCACGCCATGACGACTATTGCCTGCAGTGACTTTCTTTTCGCTTGGCGATATCTCGTACAGTCCGCACATGTATCTGCAGTTTCTTTAATAGGTATGATACCCAGGCGAGCGATGCTTTGTTCTACGCCCCACTGCCCCACACTGCGAGCTTCACCTCGCTCCCTTTTTGTACGCTGGCATCGAACTGTTGTCAAGGGACGAAATGTCGCGATTGCTGGATATGGTAGGATGCGTGTTAGACCGCTTGCTTATGGGAACATCATCATCATCAACTCAAAACTGCCGTACACGTACCCATACGGCATCAGCAATATTATGTACGAAGCAGGAGGTGAAAACGTGTCGAGCATAAACAGAACACCAAATAGGTGCTTGGCAACATATTTCACAACCAAGGAAGCTTTACGCCTGTTTAAAAAGCTAGCTACCAACATTGTCACTATTATACCATCAAGATAATCCGCTTCATAGCCAGTACGTACTTATATTTCGAAATGCATCCAATACTAATGTCCAATGGCTTATACCTCAAACTTCTGAAAGACGCCTCGAAACGAAAAAAGCTTACTAACCAGTGGGATCAATGACATGCGTAATCATTCCAAATACAGTTAGATAACTGCCTATTACTATAAGTTCTAATAATTTAAATGGACACACCTCTCTCAGTCGGTAATCGCTCATCATGCGCACTAACACAGTGAAAGTTTCTAGTTCGGGCATGTGCAGCAACAGAAGGCCGACAATGAACGCGCTACCCTGACAATAGCCAACCTCGCGATCGTGTAGCGAGTAAGCCTTCATCACGTTGAACAATGCCTCCTGACCCGGTCCGTTTTTCTCCCGGAAGAAATCCTGCTCTGGGTACGTGCGTGCTATATCTCGTCGAATGACCTTCTCACACGGAGAGGTGCCAGCCAGATAGCCTTCATAGAGGTCGCGTGCGCTACACGTCGTCGCATTGCTTAATAGTTGCCAGGCCACAGCACGAAACTGTGGAGGGATTCCTTTACGGACAGCATCCTGAAACGAAATCATCAACGGTAAATGAAGATGACGGCTACTGGCTCCTTCATAGCGCTATAGTGCACGGACGTCGTGTTACGCTCACGAGAAACTTTGCCTGCCGCATACAAGTGTGTCGTTTCAATGGGCCACATGAAAGATTCCCTCAACTAGTACCGTTTGGCAGGAAGAGCTCTTAGGTGACATATTTATGCTGCACTCTTGTAACGACTGCGTCGAAGCAAACTTATCAGCCATCTTTAACGCAGCTGGTAGATTTACGTCGACAGGACATCACTTTTACGGTTGTGCCATTTGCCAAAATGAATAAACACATTTAATAATCGATTCTTCATTCCTGCATTGCATTGTGTCCTGTTGCCGGTTCGTTTCTATTGTTTAAGAGTTCATACATTTCTAGTTGGGTCGTACGGGAAGCATCGGTGTGTTTTCAGCATTTTAATGTATAGAATATCTAAGTCATAAATAAGCTGAGCGCGTACGTTATGTAGAATGTGGAATAGCCGTCTAAGCTGAAAGAATTGCTTTTACTACCTGTATATTTGTTAGTAAACACATTGAAATTCTTAGTTGTTGCCTAGTTTATACTGTGAAGCGCGATATCTAATACTGCTATAAAGATGCTTGAGGTAACAAACACCATATTCCTAAAACTGTCCTTTTAGATATTCAAAGCTACCTACTATATTAAATGCATCTTATAATATAATGCAATTCGTCCGTTCCCTATTACGTGCGTTCGTATGTATATGACACTGTAGTAGTAGCACCAGTTACGAGGCCTGTCTGTCTAGAAGCTCCTGAACCCAAGGTTATACCAACAGCCAGTGCAACACAGTCAGCCGTATTTAGTTGGTCACCAATTTCTCTCGTTCGCCTTCTCTTCCCAGATCTTTGCTCCTGTCATGTTTGCTGGCTCAGAATTGCCAGAATCGCAACATGTACCCACACTGTCGTCTATACTTGGGTGTCTCGCCTACAGTTTTTACTGCTGACGTCAACAGCAGTTAGAGTGAAAGCCGAAACAAGTGATCGAGCTGGAGTAAACAGCGGTCCTAGAGCAAACAGTCGTCTACGAGCGAAAAATCGGTAGTGACTAGAGACGGCGCATTGTCGAGGGTACGATCTCATAGTGGAGTATCACAGCAGCGACTGACATGCCCTCGCTGGCTTACAGGGGCAGATTGGCCGAGAGACAGTCAGAGAGACAGGACGTCATCTATAATTTCACAGCCGCCATCTCCAGAACCAACTGACTGATCCTGCTCTTTGTCTCACTGTTAGCAACTATTCTTGTCAACTGTTCAACGCTCCTCTTTGTCTTGTGAATCGGACCAATGCGCCCCATCAACGATTCGACAACCCGCAAGCACACTAATCCGGCGCACCTGTACCCTACATAGCTTCTGTCTTCATTGAATCACTTCCCTCGGTCGGACGGAAAATCAGAATAAAAATTGAGGCCCAGAAACTTGCAGATAACAATATTAAATCCTGGTGAGGCTCGTGCGCGTATTGCTTTTATTACAACTGCTTGCTTTGCAGCATTTGGGTTTTTCTTGCTGATGACACTCATAGGCGATGCCGAATGCCCATTCTGCTCTTTTTTTCTTGTCCATCTTCAGCGCAGCTAGCACAGTGACGCATCTACTGTGCTTTGCTTTATGAATCTGCTATCGGTCTAGTAAACACAAGCGTATGCCAACTATCCCATACCTGACACTTACGCCGAGCTAAGTTAACGACGTACAAACGTTGTAGGTATATTGCTACAGCAACAGGAGATAGTTGTTCCTGTTATTCCTTCCAGCTCTAACTGTTAACGTGTATCCATCTGTCACACGGTTTGTTTACGATCATGCTATGGATAAGTATTATGACACTACTACATTATACATATTGTCTGAGCGACCACTCGATGTCAGAGATTCCAAAGATAACTGATAGTATTATATGAAACGCTAAACATAACAAACCATAAAAAACATGCGCCAACTGTTTTATACTATGTACAATATTATTACCTTAAGGACGTCTGGCTTTTTCTTTTTAAGGTTCTCGTAATCCTGGACGGTTTTGCCCCACTGTTGAAGGATATCATCCTCGCTGTCGTCTATCGAATTGGCTCCGGAGGATCCGCTTAGTGATGTCGTCCCATTCGTATTCATATTGACCGAGATCTGCGACGTGTCAGAGGACCGTCGCGAATGGCCCGTTGAAGTTAACGATGAAAGCGATTTGGAATCCTTCTCCAACAACCTGATTAAACGATTAAACGGTTACTTAAGCTGTACGTATATGGGTACAGCGCTAGCATAGCACAACAATGATTATAGCGCTTACCCAAACCTGGTGACTTACCGTGAATGTGTCAAATATCCACTTATACACGTTGGACAATGAAATAATTATATTCAATTAATGGTCCACTTAGAAATTCAAATTACGCTAAGCGATCGACGGTTGAGTATCCGTTACAGGTAGGTACACAGTTAGATGCCTGAGCCTAACAATGAAATGTAGTGTTATAAAAGTACTATGCGCGAGTTCGGGGTTGAGCATTTCCTACCTCTAATACGTATTCAGGGAAATCATAGGTAGACGTGAATTGGTAGACCATTTCAGGCAAAAGCGGTGCAGTGTAGAACAAGTATGAAAGGAATAGTAGAATTGGCATTCACTTTGTACTGAATTTGTGTTCCTACCGCTCGGAATTGGTCCCGGTAGTACGACGTTGGGCGGTATTGATGGCACGGTCGACGGTTGAACAGGATTTATGAAGTCTAAATTGTAAGTGCATCATCACACTAATATGTTACTGACTTTCTTATTACTACATTAATGGTACATTTTAGGACACGGGTATGACCTTATGACGGTTATTACTCTGCACAAGTGGCTTAAAAACCAACAAAAAAACACAAATTATTCGCATCTTTAGTATATTGCCTGTGAAAAATCAAATCCGTATGCATGCCCAAAACAAAGTAGTGGACAGAAGCTTGAAGCGAAACATTCCAATTATCGTATTTCAAATCGTGTTTTAACATAAAATCTATAATCATGATTTTGTGTCATCCCACTCATCTTGTCAAATTCTCTCACTTCTCGCTTTTTTTCAAATGTGGGTCGCGCAGTAACCGAATGTGAGAAACACGTTGAATGGCCCATCTCATAAGCGTCTGTTGCAATATGCGTGCTGTCAAGATTGGTGACCAATTTCGAGCAAGAACATCTACCCACACTGCCCCGCCGTCTGCCCATCGGCCTTTGCCCACTTGAACGGCTTTCTAGTGTTATCCGATGAGGTTTCAAGGATCAAAACGCTTCTTCATACCAAAACGAAAAAAAGCCTTCAAGTTCCGCAAGTTTCCTATAAGCCACGACTGATTATACCTCGTAGATATATATGGGTATATTCGTTCCGCTCACAAGACCCCCAGTAGCAAATGTTTGGGGACAGTCACTCACATCAAGAAGAACGAGGGCATTGACATACGAACAGCACAAACAAGGATGCTCATTAGCGGGACTCTACCACTTTCCTTTATGTTTCAGTAGAACCCTCAGCTCGTCCGCATCTTGTTCACTGCGTGTCATGAGAATAAGGAAAAATTTCCCCATTATTCATCTCTCTATTCCATCATGCGCCATTCTACCTTTCAGTCCTTCTTCCCTGGTTACTCGTTATTTCATCCGTGTGCCTGTGCTTTTGAGCAATTTAAGCTACGGAGGCCTCCTAATTCATATTACACCAAAACAATTTGCTTGTTCTATAACTTCTCCCAGCTACGTACGCTTAGCATAGTCTCTGCCCGTTGCCGCTTTTTACCACTCAAATTTCTAACTTTTTCACCGTGTCCAGATTTTTTCTAATTAATGGCCCTGCTGAGTTGAGCATCCGCGAAGCTAATTCAGGTCTCTCGCCAAGATGTATCTTTCTTTCATTGGTATCGAGTTCCCTTAATCTGAATTCGTCAGTCTTTAACTTCTTCCCCACTAGCACGTAAGAAAACACGAAAGAAAAAAGCAGGATCCTTGAACTTTGATTTTCGATGTGGTTTGATAATTAAGCCGCTCAAAAAAGTAAGATTAGTCGAGGTTAGAATAAATAGCCGAGCTCAATATTGGCGGGTCCTAGAAATGGAAACCAAAACCAACAAAAATCCAACGTTTATTTTTGTTTTAACTGTTTAATATAATTTAGTTCAACGTTTGTGTTAAATGGACTGGATGTTTATTCAGTCACTAAAATTGTCAGGAATGCTATTGTAGAGTAAACTGAACATCGTCTAGAATCTTACGTCTGTAAGTTATGAACTTTCTTATTCGGGTTTCGCAACCAACCGCGCTGGGTTTTCCGGACAAATTAACCGCAAGCGGTTCTTTCTGCTGAAGTTTACGTTCTATTCAAACTATAGGTGCTGCTAATTTTAAGGTTCTACACGTACGTGAACTCAATAAGACTTCCTGTCCTTCCTTTTACCTAAATTCTTAACAAAGACACACTTACGCACAATATTTAGAAGGAAAAAAAGTACTGATGTTTATCGTGTGCGCGAAGCTCCCACTCACTCCCAGCTTTGAGTTGCTAAATCAAGATCATGTCCTAATTTGAACGTCACACAACGTTGTGTTCTAGCCTAGATATAAAAAATGGTTTGTTCTCTTTTCAATATCAAATACAAATTATAATCCTTCTCTAAATACTCATCACGTTCGTTAGCTTAAAGGAAGTCAACGTTTGTCTATCTGGCGTTTCTCCTCCGTCGGTTAATACAGAAATTCAATCATGTTAAGTGCATTGTGAGCCACAACAACGACCAGGCGTACCAGTAATAGTGTGTTTTTTCCCTCTGCATGCATGTGTGTATGTAGACATGTGTATGTTTATCACCCCGCTAGTTCCTCATTCTGTCTGGAAGTTCAATTACACGATGCATTAGCTCAAAAGGGGACTTTCCCACATAGCGACTACCATCCAAATGTCACCATCAAATTCGGATTTCTTCGTCCTTGATACCTCGTCTGCGCGTATTGTCACCAAATAGCGACATGGCAACGAAAGGTTCCAGGTTGCTAGCGCGCGTTATAGCTGACAACAGCGGCCAACAAGAACCGAGTTCCCGTTTCGAGACAAAGTTGCAGGTGGCTAGTCGTAGACCGATAGAAATAGTGGCAGTAGTAACTTGGCCAGCAGCAACAACCGTTAGCGGCCAAGAAAAGAAACCCTTCGAGGGAATGGCCAGATTCTGGATCGCCGCGATTAGTCAGGCCGACAGTGCCGCCACATCACTTCTACGGTTGCTACTATTACCGCTCTGCCGTTGTTAGCTCAACTTGAATGGCTCACCAATGACTCATCACTGATTGCGTGGACCTCTGGAAAGCGGATTTCTAATAGTGAGTCATCAGCAGACGATCCGCCAGTATCAGCAGCACCTTCTGTCCATCCATCTGCGAGATTTAATACGCACACAGAGCGAAGTCGCTGGACCAACAGCAATAACAATGGGTACCGCAGCGATAGCGATGCTGAAGAAAGATCATAGCGACGTCGCAAGTTGCGGTTCTGTGTGGAAGTTTGGCCAGGCTAGAAATGTTTCTACTGCATATGCTGCTACAATACAAATCAGTGCTTGCGTTCGACATAAACCGACAATATGTTCTTTCTTTGCGTACTGTACATGTTTGTATGTTGGCCAAGGATCGTTGGGGCGTCAAGTGAAGATAGAATCGCAATAGTGAGGCTCAGGATATTAGAGCTTAACCACGCAGGCATTACCTAATGATCTCATACAGACCATGCGAGACTAGTACTTGTACTGTCGCTACCATAGCTTGCCACGGAGTTAAGGCGTTGAAGATGGTTCTCTGATCGTTGCTTTCGAACTTTCATAAGCAAAGAATCACTAGCGACTACTATTCACTACGAGTGAACAAACAGAACGAAGATGAAATTATATATTAGCTCTTTGTTTGTTCTGGGCTGCTTTAGCCAGCAGCATTACACTGTACATGCCGGCTGTCGTTTCGATTCACTCGTTATGAAGTCCAACCTTCGCAGCAAAAATGATGCTTTCTTCACATACAAAACATGTATGTGAAGAAAGCATCATCTTTGCTGAAACGAAGTTTACAGACGTCACTCACGACAATATTCCAGTGCCTGCAAGAGAAAAGAGGCGGAAAGCCCAAGAAACGCTAAGTGAGGTGTCAGCTTTATTTGAATACTTAAAACCCTCCTGATTTACCTTCCATGAAATCCTTAATCGATTATGCCCAATGTTCGTTCCGCAGTCACACTCTCAAAAAAAAAACCTTGTATCTTCTTTCTACGCGACACACTAGCCCGCTCCATGCGAATTCTCTTCCGGAGATCCCTGCTAAGCTTTCTCCTTTCCAAACTCGCAAGTTCTTGTTTTTCTGTTAACGAAGCAATAGCAACGTATCATAGAAATGTCTTTTGTCTAATTTTTTTGTCTGTTTCGACTGACTTGAACTTTGCGATGCCTTGCGCAACTCACGAAGGGGAAGTGCTTACACCTACCGACAGCCATCACACGAACTCGCCGTCTCACCGTGATACCTATTTTTGCAATATGGTTGCAAGAAAACAGAATAGTGATGCAAAAGGTCTGACATATCTACAGAAGTGAGACTATTTGTATATGCCATGCGAACACACTTTAGTGTTCGATATTCGTATCGATTTAGAGGAAAGGCATCAGTGAACCGCATGCGGCAATGAGCAGCGCAAAGACGATACGGCTCGTCGCTTACCGATTCTGCTCCTCTAGCTTATGCAGCAAGGCGATTTCGTCCTTAGAGACATCGCCGTTGAACTTCCTGTGGCACGGGCTACTATCCACTGACACCGAACTGTTCATGCTCCCTCCGTCCGGAGAGCTTGAATCCGACCTAAAACCGACAAAAAACAATTGGGAATGAAAGTCACTAATGTACATGACAAAGCGCAAATTCTGCTTTTATCGAAATCGATTAAGTCTGTGCGTATAGATAACTACATAAGCAACACCCTATATAAGAGGCAAAGTACATCAATCGCACCTCCGAAATCGAGCGTTGCTTGTAAGAATAAACACAATATCACCATTTTCTCAAGCGATCTTATTTATCTTGCCCATTTAGAAATACGTGTTGTAGACAAATACAGTTGTGGAAAAAACACTTCCTTGGATTTCTTTTCTTATAACTGAGTAAGCAAGTAATAATCGATAGAAACGTAGCATATAGCTAATATTATAAACTAGTGAATTTCCATATTAAATAAACAAAAAGGAACGCAGAAATCGGAAGTAGCGTGGCGATAAAAGAAGTGGCCTATATCTTCGAAAAAATCATAAAGAAAGAAACTGCTATGTACATAATAGTAAGAATAATAATAATCTTAACCTCAAGACTGTTGTTCAATCTAAAATTAAACAGGAAACGGTTTATTTATCTGTTAAAAGCAAACTAATAGCGAGTTGACAACTCCTTGTACTGCTTTCGTTTCATTAGCTTCCTGACCATCTAACTGCGGTCTTCGTTGCGCAAGCTCGCCCCTTACAAATGGCCGGTGATACCTCAATCAAGTCTTGCAATCAGGCTTCTTTTTAGTTTAGCTAATTTCATTATACCAATCCCCATATAACTAATCCATAGGTGTCCTATCAAGGCAAATAAATGTAAGCTGCAATTTACCGAAATTAATTGCGCTCTCTATCATCGTTATTGCTCGTCAGGATTTATAAAAACATAATTTTTAGTTTGCTTAGAGGGTGCCGCTGACCTAAATGGTTCTTCCTAAAATTCATTCCATTTACCGATTTACGATATACAATAATTCACGTTAAACTAGAATGTTGACTATTTCTACTATTTGAATGAGTCCTTTTTTTGCTACTCAATGGATACGAACATCCAGCATTTGCTGTATTATAAATAGTTGTCAAGAGCTTACACAAATGACCACGATATCTGCTTTACGTTATCGTTACCCTCGGCTATTAAGTTGGCTGCATCAGTTTGGAAGCTAAGCAGTCTCCGAAACCCATCTAATGAGCCGGCAGTACTTCCATTCTTCCACTGGCTACGCTTCATTCGTATACATTACCAAACTAAGTCCAATCTCTCTGCCCTCTCGGTGTGCAGATCCCTACTACGTAAATCAAGAACCCGTTCATGAAGCGGCCGCTACGCTTACAAGCTTCGTCCAATGTATCCCACAGCTGAAAACATCTTTGGACTCATTCGCTCTGGGTCGCTTTGATAATCCATCTGAAGTCCCTCTTAGGCTCATCTGTTCCTTCTGCTGGGCACCTGATGGCCGTAATGCGATTTTTTGGGTGCTTGTAGCATGTGTTGTTTTACTTACAATTGCCTATAGGGAGTCGGAGCTCTACTAATTGCTTGTCTCTCCTGCCTAACATACGTCCACTGCCGGCTGGTTTCACTGTCGTGGTTGTTTGTATCTAACTAGCGTGTCCCACATTCCCTACCACCGTTCGGCAACTGGATGTGGATCCAAATGGATGGATCACCTGGGCTTCATTCACCCCGTTTGGGCTCCGTTCGCTTCCGTGGGACGTGCAACTTAACAGCGGAAATGGCAACAACGATCACAGTGGGCCCACCATAATCACGTTAGCAACAAGCAGCCACTGCAACACTGAGTATTGCATTAGACCGTCGTTATCTATGACGACCATCTGAAGGCAACCAAAAGAGCCGTCTCGAATAACAACAACAGCAAGTTTAACGGTTTACCTAGCATACCGTTGCCCCAGAAGCGTCGACACGCACACACAGATAGCACGACAGGTAAGCAACGAATATAGGAGGTCACGGCCTCGAGAATGATGCGCTTCCGTATAACATCAGGCAGCACACACACGACTGCAGCATGAAAAGGGCGCAATCAGTAGTATAAGGTTAAGTAACTACGGGAACCTTGCAAGCCGGTCACTTACCGGTTATTAGAGGGATCCAATCCATCGTAAGTACTCGGTAAAATATCCCTGACACCAGTAGTAAATGTTCAGTTTTTCCGGCAGGTGCTCTACGCCCGAACAAGGCATCAAAAGTACTAAGGGCTGCTAAGGGAAATATTGTCAATAGATAGCAACAACAAGAATGGTGACATCAACAAAGATGACCACAGCCACGAAGACTGTTAAGGATGAAGTGCGGAAGTATTTGGCAAGACTCCACTTTGTCCAATTGCAACGACTATTCGACTAGTGATGCTGAGAACAACGCACTAATAAACTGTAACAGTCGCATGGAGAGTAAAATAAAATTACGTTAACTTACAAGTTACTTAAACAAGCAACCATTTATATAGTAAATAACTCAACACAATTTTGTAATGCAGCGCCCCAAAATAAGCACACAGTTTATGTCTAAAAGGAATCAGCGGTTGAAATGAAAACCTCAACAGTTGTCGTTAGTGTGGGTTTGGAACAATGTTTGATAGTATAAAAACAGAAGTAAAGACGTTAGAGGATGATTTTTCTAAACACTTTTCATTGTTTGTTTACACAACTGTGTTTAAACAACAATTAACTTAAGTAGCAGCAACTCTCACAGAATATATATAGATCGTGTAATGAGGCGATTAATATAATAGCTGTTTGATATAAATTAAATTTTCTATTACATATATAACACTGCCGATCAACGCGTTTATTTGTAATAAGCAAAGCTTCCCATACCACCTGTTTTCATCCGTCACACTCTCAAGTGTGCGTAAACTACCAATACGTATTACTAGTCTTAGTAAAAACATTGCCAATCGCTGGAAGCTTAACAATTAAGCAAAAATGTAAACAGTAGGACCATCAGTCAGCTAATCAGCAGTTAGCGCCCCATACGCTTGCGAAGTAGTTCTGGCTTTTCTTTCTCGTTTTTTTTCAAAGTGCGGCTTTTTACTTCTGACTGGCCTGTTTGTTTTCCTCTTGCTGCTAACGACGAGCAGAACGCTCGAAGAGTCCGACGTTTCAATCATTACTCGGCACGCCGATCAGCGCTAGTCGCACAAAATATTGTCGTCATTTGCTGAGCTTCTGATTTATGAACGCACTTTTGGACAATCCTTGGGCACATTCCTCAACAGGTCTCAATGACGACCTCCAACGTTTGATAAATGCACTGCAGGACCAGCATCGAACCAGTTACCCCCTTACACCCCAGTATACCCACACGTACGACTGAGCGTAGCTAAGTGACATTCCTGATTCAAGTCATTAGTCCACTTTACTATGCGCTTACTACCATTATTACTATTATAAAATCCTCGTGCAGGAAGTTCATTTAATTGCACTCTATAACACTCTTCAACTTCCGAAAGCTTACATTGTCTCTAATAGCTATCCTGGCTATATTGTGTTTATTCGCTTAAAAGTAGAAGGGTCAACGAGGATTCTCTGAAAGAATCTACTCATTAAAACTGTACAAATATTTCATAAACAAAAAGGACATTTGTTAAAATTGGTCATCGCATGTTTATGCCACACGTTTTCCTTCTTTACTTTTTTTTGTACCAGCTGAAACCTCGCAGCAGTCATTTCCACGTACCTGTGACAGGGTTAGGATAACATTGCAGTATTTTAGGAGCAGGCAGTGCAATGATATTTAAACAGGTCCTTCGAAAAAGAACTGTGTGCCAACAAAATAGACAGACAGTTAATTCAAATGCTTAAAATATATATTTCATTAGAAATAAATTGACATTTGGTATAAGCACTGAAAATTGCCTTAGCAGGCAGATAATCAAGTACAAATACCGCCTCGTCTTTTTGTATTCCCATCAAGACCTTTGATGGAATCTAGCTCAGTGATTGGCTGGCCGATTGCTATGCCCGACCATAAGATGATAGCTGTGATTTTTATTGTGGCTGTAACAATTCAGTAATAATATTACTGACGTAGGTTTATTAATCAAATGGCGGTTTTTTAATGTCAATTATCACCTCAGTGTCGTCTGCTATTGTGTATAGAAGTTATGCTGTATTTACGCATAAGGTCTCTCTCATAGCATCATTTCACGATATGTTTGTTAAACTAGAAGTACCTTGAACCGAATAAGTAATTTACAAATATGCCTCTTTGCTGTGGTGAGTCAGCTTGTATTAAGGCAAAAAAAAAAAAAATATTCCGAGAACCGTGGGAAAATGTTGAGGCTCTATATATAGACACACACACTTGTGCATTAGTTTAAGATATCAAGGCGCCACACGGATGCAGCATCTTGAATAAACCCCACTATGGCCCAAGTTGTATTGGGTTGCTGGCCCCAACTTGGAATAGTTAGTTAAATCTTTTTTACTGTTATTTGCAAATGAGTGGACACCTTCCATAATTTTCTCTGTCTGTAAAAGAACTTCCGGATTACATCCCGTCATACATACATTAAACATTTAGAAATGTTTGTCGCCACAACACCAAATTACTATTATTATTATGCCATATTAGTACTCGATATTCAGAGCAGCAAAGGGCCTTATAATGAATGACGTGTAGCCTACTAGGCGCGAATCAGACTTAAGGCTATACGCTATCTTACATAGAAATAAAACTACAGCGAATCAATATTGTACAGGACTCTTACACAATTGTGCGCTGGGTTTGAATCAAATTTTAGCGTTTTTTTTCCAATATTCCAAATATTAGCTTTGCATTCTGAACTTGTTGGTCGCTGCTAACAGAAACACTTCATTAGTGATGACATAACACGTCCTTTGTGACGTCTGAGGTCGGTGACTTCCACATGAACATTTGATACAAATACGCGGGTAAAGTATTTCTATGTTTACCGAATAGATGAACATATAATGAGAACATGCATACAAAACCCACCGGTATAGCGTTGTTAAGCGGCCTCTACACGAAAAATCAATAAACACATCAGCTTATTGAAGACGAACTCGACCATATATTCGAGGACGTCAGAGTTGGTGATATCCGCTGAATCATTCATCTTTATCAAAGTAAACGTTTTATACAGAAATGCCACAATGTTACAGGGCATCGATGTTAGAATTTTCTACTGCTGTGCCCCACTCTTCAGCCGTAATAACCAAACTGAAACATTTTATAATGCTAACTTACTTAGCAAAAAGAAAATGGCGATGCTAAACGGTGGTGACCGCACGAATCGAAAGTTAGTGATATAGATTTTTTATCTTTCCATTGAGAGGCACTCACGTTCATTTAATATCACAGCGAAAGAACGAGTCAGTATTTCTGTCCTGTGACCTAATGCCAAGTTTGATACAATCGAAGGTGTCAGCATTAAGCAATATTCTGATTTCAGCCTTCTGCAGAGGTAAGCAGTTAACGATGAGTTCTTTGAAAAACTTTTTTCTGACAAAGGACATATAAAAATATTTTTTCTTTTTTCAAATTCTAAATGAATAGGTGGATATTGCACCGCACGATAAGATTGTCACACAACAAAAAATATGATGCGGAATAAAGCTTCGGCCTAACAACCGACGAAAAAGCTTCGATGAGACGTAAACTTTTCTCATAGCAAAAATGTGCCACATTAACTGTGATCCACAAGGTAGCTTTGTGATTATGCAGGCCCCTACTATTATCCGAATACTGTCTGACAGTTACCATATTGATTTCAACGTTGAATATAATTCAAATGGAAGAAAAGCCAAATCGATGATGCCTTTTTTCGTTCAAATCACTTAGCTGCAACGGCCCATGGCTTTATTTACACTTGAGATTGAACTTTGAACTTCGAGCTGAGAGTTTATACCGTTGCATCTCAAGGTTATCCGCTTCAAATTTCGAAATAAGCATTAATAATCAGCCATTAATGAATTAAATGTAACCATAACCATCTCGTAGACAAGAAATAGTGACATGATTTAATATCACCTTTATAAAGTGATAACCATTTCCTGTTGGCGTAGTGATTTCGACAACCTGACTCTCTATGAGACTGCGTAGAAGGCCTCTAGTTAGAAGCAAAACAAAACAACGCTCGCTCGTGTGCTCCCCGATGTTTGCCGTATCTAAAATAAAGAAGAAAAGTCTTTAATAAACCAAATAACAATGAAAACATATTTGTATTGAAAACTGTAATTGAATAAGGACGAAGTTTTTCATTTAGTTTTTCATTCCGTTGTCGTACAACACTTATATACATATCGGCAACTAGTAACACTGTGTCCTCCTTCGGATCAGCCAAATGGATGGCAAAAAAGTGTCAGCGTTCCCCAGGATACCCATAAGGCATCTCCTGTTATTGTCATGACTAATTCGACGGCAATGGTTAGCACCATTTCTATGGGCACATATTTCTAAATTAGCACTCAGTTACGAGAAGGCTAAGACGGTGGCAACAGGAAAAAGACCAGCGCAAGGTCCTGAAGTTAATGATGGCAAAGGCTAGACGCTTATTCGCTGCCTAGCTAAATGACATAACAGTAATAATAAAGTCAAGGTCGTAGCGCGAATCCAGGGATTCGTGATAGCTATTATACAAATTGCAGCGACTTGCTCAGTTTGTCTATCTATATATCTACAGACACATTTTGTGCAAGTTTCACTTATCAGATAACGATACAATACAGCACAACGAGTGATCATTGAAAAACTTAGAAAAGCCGGTTTGACCAACTAAATTAACTTATTTACATACAGCTGGGGGGTATTTATCGTATGATATCTTCGTAGTTGCTTTCACAATCTGTAAGCATCATTTTGTTCTGTTGCTATCCGACGACGTTGCTAGATCGTCTCTGTATTTTTAAATACATCTCTTTTTTTTAACGTGATGCTATTGCTAACGACGAAAAAACTTCCCGTTCAAACCTAACGATGTTAAACTCACAGTAATCATTATTGCTACTCTCTTTCGTCTTCCAGAATTACTGCATATAGTCAATGAAATCGAAAATGCTTTCTATTTAGCTCGTAGCGGTAGTCTTTAATAGGCGATACCTTTCGCGTTATTATTATTATTGATATGTTGACGGGCGTTTATGAAGACCCGAATGGATAACTGCAGCGCAAAAAATAAATTTTGAACGAAAAGAGCCCTATTGCATAGAAGCTACAAATCGTCTATCAAAAGGCCACCTCCTTGTTGTCAGTTCGCCCCGGCTTAGCGCACTATCCGCCATACCAGCTTCTTCATGATTGAAGCAGTGCGTATGAGAAGAGTATGAAAAGAAAGAGTATGAATTTGTCAGCTTTGTCTTCCAGTTCGTGCTAGCAGAGAAAATAATGGACGAACACATAACCGACCACACAAGCTGGGCCCAGCCACCAGCTCTTAGCCTCTATTTAGCTGCCAATGCCAGTTTAGACTTGTATACCTGCCCCATCTATCTCGCTCTCACCCCGGCCCCCATGTCCAATTCCAATGTGCTTCAGTAAGGCAGGACTTGTGCAGCATTTGCTTCAGCCACTATTTTTGTTGGCGGTCCTGTTACTGCCGTCATTGCCGGAGCGGCATCCGTTTGCTAGAAGCAGCATAGTTAGAAGCGAAAGAACGGTTGGTTCGTCGACGCTTGATTCAGCACTACAATCATCTCAAATACAGCAGCACAAGCAGAAGCAACCGGGACCGCAATAGCAGCTGGCGTCGGTTCTTTGCCGTCGGCCGCCAAGGTCCTACCTATAGGAATGGCTGAACGGCCGTTTATATAATAGCAGCAAAAGCAGTTCCAGCGGCAACCAAAGCTCTTTTAGCATCAACAGTGGTGGTTACAGCGCTAACCGAAGAAGTGGCAGTAGCAGCAGCAGCAGATGACAGCAGCTGCAACAACAGCCGAAGCAGAAGTAGCCCGAAGGGGCAAGCGGGCGGCCAACATACAACAACAGTCCGGTAGCAGTTGCTAGGAAATAGGCACCTCACCATTCACGCCATGATCGGCATCACCACTAGCGCACCAACTGATGACTCAACCATACGATCAGCTTATTCAAGCAACTAGCCAGCCAGCGCGCGAACTTGTGAGAGAAGCCGGGGGCTGTGGCCCTTCGCAGTTATTACCTTCTGCGGCTGTTGCTTCCACCTGACTACGTAGCGGCACGCAGTCGCTGTTGTGCGAAAGTCTGCTGTAATCGTTGACGTGGCGGTGTTGAGCAGGATATGATAGACAGCAGGTGGCTTAGTAAAGTACTACCTTACCCTATCCTACTTTACTCAACTTCAATGACGAAGCAGCAAAACTGTTGTCGAGAGCCGATCGCACAAGGTGGACAGTGCGGCATGGACGAGCAGCGGAGTCCCTCCTCGCTGAGCGCGGGTTACTATTTGGTGGTCTAGTAAAGCCGCCGTATTTGTGCGTGTTCTGACCCATACAATGAAATCAGTCAGAGTCCTGGTCAGCCTGCTGCCGACTTAAGTTTGGGTGAAATCTGCACATTTATGCTTGTGTCACCCGGACAAATGTAGCGGCGAGCAAACAAACCGAGAGGCAAGAAGCGAACAACACAACTTCAGCTTTTTTATTAACACTAGCCATTGACTGATTGACTACTAATAGAACGGCGGTAACGATTAGCAGCAAATGCAACGGTGCTACTACCGCTGGAAGTTACAGCAACTTACCAAAGCAGCGACATCTACTAAAGCAAAAACCTGTTACTAGGGTATAACTATGCTACGTCTCAACTGTGACGGCTGGCGAACAAACGATAGCTAAGTAGTTCATTTCTACTAGAAGCACGAGGAACAACAATGCTTGTCGCTACCTATTGGAACAATACCCCCAAAGAAATAAAAGGAACACGAAAAAGATTCCTGTGCTGTAAAATATAATAATAGCCTAAAAATGCTATTAGTGTTTCGTTGGGAACGGGGGTTGCATTGATTAGCCTCTTCGTAGGAGAGGGGGACGGGGGTGAAACAAACACCAACGTTTACACAGCAAGGGGTCGGACTTCAGCAGTTTTCTTCAGACCAATAGTAAACGGCAGATGCAAGTAAACGTGTGAGACAAAGGCCGCTGCACTCAAGTGACAATAGAAAATTGAACTTGAATCTTTAACATCCTTTTTTTTTTTACTAAACGCTAACGATTATCATTAACGGAAATAAGAAATAGAAAAAACATAGTGATATGCCATGCGAGTTTCTCTCAGCCGTACGACTATTAGGAACATAGTCGCTCCGTCCAAACAGAGACGGTGTTTTAGACTAACTACGGAAGCTGAACAAATTGTCATACGAGTAACAAGTCCACTACAGTTTCAGTTATTCTTGGACCTTTGTTTTTGTTCATTACATGTGACCAATACTTCTTAACGCGGCTCTGTTGGCCACACCGCGATCGGTGTTCGCCATCCATCGACAGCTAGCAGCACCGTAAACTTTTGATCCAAGACGGAATTTATCTGTGACACGTTTTTGGCTGGAAACGCTGAGTCGCGGCACCGTGCTAGAGGGTCGCCGTATCTAGCATGTTGTGCAGGGTAAAACGCACAGCGGGCTGGATTATCGTCGTCCGAATGGCTATTTCCCGCTCAAACGGGATACCTGCGGCTCACTCACCCATCACTCCTAACGCGGCTATTGGGCGGCTAAACGACACAAGCGAAACGAACGACTGTGTTATCGAACCTTCGCACTTCTAGGACCCTATTTTTTTCTACTAAGATAATCATTCATTTTTTAGTAAAGTGGTTCTATTACAATTCCGTTTCTCCATCAGGGCCGACTATTAGACAGTCATAGCCGGCTTCAAAAATAGAATGCACTGAATGGCCTGGAACATACTTTTGCGTCCCACACATTAGGCAGATATGGAAACTCAACCGTATTTTTTGTCCTAATTGAATAATATCTCTTGGTGTTAAAGGACGACTTGATCTATGCATGTATGCCTTTTTCCGATAAACTGAAACCTGCTAGCTCTCGGGCGTTTTCAACAGCAGTGAGCTCAAAAGAAAGCTAGTATTACTGTTGCCGCTCTTGATTAAAGCAGAACATGAACTTGCCACTCCATACGTTTTTAAGTTCGAGAAATGGATCAAAGCATAACTTCAAATAGGATATAGGTAAAGCTAGTCGATCCCTACTTCCATCTAAGAGGGATCGAAGTGTTTAGCTTTCACCCCCAATGTTTTGCGGCGTTCATCGTACCTGATCGAGATATCGACGTCGTTGAGTGTCATCTCCTTTCTACTGCATCAGCTGCTTTGTTTGCATAGTTTATCCGCTCGGGACTTCTGTTCGCCTGCCACTATCGATTATAGCGTTCCACAACGACAAATTGTAGGTATCCTCAGAGATAAAGACGATGAGGTCGACGCTTCGTATTCGAAAATGGCGCTATCCACATATACGTACACACACACACACACACATATGTGTATATATAATTCGAAACAATGTATTCTGGTTTCCTCGCTTTTATTCCAGCGACAGTTGATGCATAATCTAGCTGGATATAAAATTTGCTTTTCAGCCACAGCGAGCGCTTTCTTCCATTGTATTTGTTCGATTTTGTTGGCTTGGTATTTTATACTATATATATATATATATATATATATATATACAGACGATGTGGCGCGTGAGGCCCGGCCCTGAAGCACTTCGACACGTTTCACTATTACTTCTATTACTACTGGTTACAACAGTTACGCGGATTGTCTTCGTTCAAAAGTATTCGGCTTCGTTCCATATTACACACAGCGCACAAAGACACCACTGTGGGGTTGGTTAGCATTCTTGAAAATCTCGGAGGATAGATCTAAGCTGTGCTGGTGATGACGGCAGTCGTTTTTGTCGTGGGAGCGCACCACCAGTTCGTCATCTTCTCCTAGATCCACAACGCTGAAGACCGTTGGCTGCACTGATCTATTCTAGGCACCCCATACGATACCGATGCGACGCTGTCAACTTTACGGGCTGCTCTGAACGGAATTCTCGCACGACGAGCTTCACTCGACGCCGCTAGACGGCGCTGTTGTGGCACTGCCGCAACAGCAGCAGTGGCGACAATGACAGCAACGTTAGTCGGAACGGCGACGGCAACAACATCAATTGTTGCAGTTACTGTTTCATTTCTGAAGTTGGTTGCCGCAAGAGCATTAACTTGGCCGCTTATGCTACTCGCCGTGCCGCTCTGTCGTCACGAAGGCCACCGTTGACTCAAAGGCAACAGTAACTATAACTCACAGACACTAGTTCGCCCTTGCTCGTTGACACATGAAAGCGACTAGCCATCGGCAGGTTGATAACACAACAGGGGAAAGGGCACAGACAGGCGAGTGGCGACTCAAGGTTTTACTAACTGAATAGTTGAGCCTACCTACGCTAACGCTGCAGATTTGCAACGCACTACGCAATAAGTCGCCTATCTGTTCCAAATGGCTGCGACGACTGTTTGTAGCTAGATCAGAGGATGATCTATTACAATTGGGGATCTAGCTTCAGTTTCACACAACTCGAATGGCCGATTAACATACCGTCGCACGAGTGACATCATCACAGGGCACTGGATCGAGAATAAGCTACAGGCGCACCTATAGATCGATTCAGACAGACATGATGTTTCCTTTGCTTCTGATTCACACCCCATTTTGCATGTCCAATTTATCAGAGTTACTACTTATCAGGTGGCTAAGAGTTGCGCGTGCTGAGACAGTAGAGAACAGAGATCCAAGTCGTTACTTCACGCTTTTCCCCGTAGACAAGGTATATTCATGATAAAACCAGGGTTACAGTTAAACGCATGTGTCAGCGGAAACGAACACCATGGCATTGCTTTAATCTGATCCTTAGACAATGCTAAACGATAAAACACTGGTAGATAAATAGTGCAGTAAAGTTGAGGATTATTGAGAGGCAGACTGTCAGCGGAAAACGCCAATCGAAGGTATACCCCAATCGCAACATCAAATGAAATATAAGAATTAAAGTAGCACATGACTGTAAATGGTACATTTGTAGTAGAAATAACAGGTAAAACACAATTTTCAACACAAAGTAGATACGATAAACGAAAGTTTAGTAGGCTATTAAGTAGAGACAGAATGAGGATATTCTGAAGAAATGATCCTTGTAGCATTTTCGAAACACAAACAGATCAAACATTTGTCCAGACTCATGTAACAGATTTTTCTCTTTGACCAACAAATACGCATATATATAGTTAGACATCGATCTTCACGCTTGTTGTGATGTTTTTTCAGAGAACTTTATTGACATAGCGCACCGTTGACATTTAAATAGATACGTGCATTACGCTCTGCATAGTCATGGACCGCCATAGACAATTCCGTGTACCAGAATAATATCATTCATATCGTTTAAAGCTCTGCACTAAGCCTCTTTAGCGCCTATTATAGACGGCTTTTTAAGTCAGCTAGCTAGATTGGCAGTGAACAATTGAAAAGAGTCTTTTTTTTTTTTGCAAATTACCTTTAGCTACACTCTTTTTCGAAATAATGTAATTTTTTGAAAATTCGCATAAAGTGTTTTGGTAATTTAATGCTCGGGCTTCAAAGAGCCTTTGCTGATTATCTATTATTAATTATGAACTTGGCACAAAACACCTGGATATTTTAGTTTCAATCTCTAATAAATCCATTTAATAAAGCCCGTACAACTGCACCTTGTTGAGGTGCATTTGTCTGTAATTTTTCGAAAACAAATTGCTTAACGATGATGCGAGAGTCGCTGCGATATTGAAAAGTCGCTTTTACAAGACGCTGACAACATTCTGTTCTCTCTTGTATCGTCCCATTACTCTAACTGACTTTTGTTTACGACCATTCGCACGAAGTATCGCTGTTTCTGCGTCCAAATTCCGTTCTGGACTCGAAATACCTTCCGTCAATTATAGCAGACGAAAAACGAGAAAATATCCTTTTTCCACTTGAAGAAGTCGTACATAAAAACGTTACCGAACGTCTTCCCGTATTACATACATCTCCTATTTTCCTAAACAGAAGCATTTGTAAATAAAGCCTTTTATGTTCTATCTCAGGCGGAATTACATATACGTGTAATCGTCTGTGACAAATGAAGCTTCCCGCTATTTTTGACGTAACATCAGCTGGGCGGCTGATCGAACAAAGGGCATATAAACATCTCTATGTGTTTTGTTGCGTATTTACAATGCCATCTGCGGGCTGATTTAAGAAATAGTAGCCCGTCGTTGGACAAGCTGACTAAGCGACGGTAACATATCTAAACGGACAGATTCCTTAACTCACCATTTTACAAACAGATGCATTTCACCATACGAAGACATCAACTTATATAGCTAATATTTACACATTAATTTAGTTCCAGACTGACTTGGAAACTTACGAGAAGGTGAAGAACAATAACGTAAATTGCTGGACATGCTTTCTGCAATAATCTATCGATATGGAGGTGCCACATCTATAGGTACCTTAACTATAGGTATAAATGCCATGTCCATAAAAAATTTCCATTTGTGTTGTCCCAACTCAACTGACATAACATCAGTTGTCTAATAGGCAATATAACAACAAAAAAACTATTTAAGGATTCACGCACGGTACGATTTGTATAGGTTTAGTTCAAGGGAACCGGCTTGCAGGTGAATGAAGCCGCTTCGACCGGGTCGAGTCAATTTACCCTTTGGGGATACTATCACAGCAGACCTGATAATATAACCCAGCAGTTAATATAATAATTGCGAATACGAGATTGTTACATACAGTACGCAAGCACTGATTACGAAGTTGTGCCTTGCGAATTGCGGAAGAAGAAACCCTTAACCCAACAAGGAGCTCAAACTCAGCTGATTTTTGTACGAAAATTCAACGCTAGCAGCACTATATACATGTCGAAAGCAGTTAAAAGGCGCCATTTCTGTGAGCGTTGGTAAGTGCGCGTGTGCGAGGTCTCAATAGCTTGATAAATTCGCTGCACAAAAGCAACGCTGAGTGGTTAAGCAGAGTTTGTGAGAGTTAATTAAATCGCTACGATAAAAACACACGTCCATTTCCCGACTAAAATGGATGAAGTAATGATGCAAAAAGATAAACATTCTACCGACCTTAGTACAGATTTAAATATTTTGTAGGTAGCCCAATCTTATTTATTGCGTTTATAAAAATTACTGGCCGTTCAAATCCCTTTAGGCCGGAACTGTAGGCTCACTCTGAAGAAAATCTTCGGCGATTTGGCTCTTCGAAGCGGCTGTCTGGCGGTTCTTAGCATGATCGTTGCAAACACACTAAGTTATATGAAACCAAAATTACTATCTAAGCATCAACGAAGCCCTCCACTTAACGTAGTGCCATACCTTCTAAGCAGTCCTATCGGTTAGAACAATCACTATGGCTATCATTAGTAAACAATCGTATTCGCTTCAACATATTCCAATAGGAAAACTAAACGCAGACCCCCCCCCCCCCCACGTCATCAAGTTACCGAAACACTTCGACAGCGCGACGTTCGAGCCGTCAATCAATGGGTTTGCTCTAAGCATAAGAGAGATTACATATACGTACATGCAACAAATGATAATATTGTGTCTATTGTCGTTTTTTACTTATTAATGACCCTTCGCTAACTAATTAAGCACAATTATTATACCTTTACTTTACCATAGTTAAGTTGAAACATAGCCAGGTAGTCTCGAGTACTGCCACGCCTAAAGCAGCGAGATGATGGCCTTCATTCAGACTCACATATCTAGCTTGCTACATATACAGACGATTCAGTGCATATTTCCAATGCAAATACGGGTCGTGTTTTTAGAAAGAGAAAAAAAAAACCTGTAACTAAGCGTTCGTTTCCAGTTACCTAAGTATCTGTCCATACACTTTTTTTTTTTAACTATTTTTTATTTAGATAGTCAATACAAAGGACACATACCGAGTTTATTTCGGATGATTAACTTGCAAAGTGGTAACTGGTTTAGTGAGTGCCCTCACGCCGTTGTTGAACGTAGATGAATAGTAAAGATTACAGCGGAAACGTCCAATAAAACAAGATTAACCCATCGGTCATGTTCAGTTGGCCGCCAACAGTTTCAAATATATTTCATTTTTAGTTGGCAATTTGCTGATTTTTGACCTGCTAATAAATTCAAGCATAGATCACCTTTAGCTACGTTTAAAACAATGGGCTACTGTGAGAGTCAGATAGATTAGTTCAATTACGATGACTTGTGACATTAACGAATGGATGTACACATGTACATTGTAATTATTCGCTATATATATATAGGTGGATAGTCTAAGTTAAGGAGTACCGATTTGCACATAGGCGCGAATTTGAGAATTTTTATTTGCCTGATTCTTAAAATTGTACATAAGGCCAGAATGAATTCTGCATCAACAACTTAACTTAAGCATGTTAAAACTGTTTTCTTTTTTTGAACTCTTTGGGGAATTTTCAAACTCTTAGGATCTAAACCTTACCAAGAATTTTTCAATTTGCTTCATAACAATCTTCCTCAGATATTTTTTAAAGTCGCATAAAAGCTGGCATTCGTGTGGAATATCGATTTCAGGTGGAGGCTTGTCCGGTACGGAAACAATGGAAAATGGCTGGTCTTCGCTCAAACACAAAAAATGACCCACTGTTGCCGGTTATGTTAAACTTTCTATTCTGTTCCAGAAGGAACTGGTTGTTGTATGATATTAGGGGTAGCTGATGAACGTATGACAAACAGCGTTCCAAAGCTTCCGCCAATTTGAACGCGCCACTTACAATATAAAACTAACTTTTCAGCCGTAGATTCGTCCAAGTTACACCGTCTCGGTGCATGTTTAAGAATAGGAGCAAATAGACCAGTAGCACTTACTAAAGCAAGCTGCAAAATCGTTGTAAAGGGTGCCCCCCCCCTCCCGCTTCCCCCCTCTTTATATACCGCGTCTTCATGCCGTATATTTACGATTCGTTTCCAGTTTGTGACAAAGATCCATGCCCAACATACTCGGCAAAGTCGCTGTTGTCCTCGCGTTTACCTACTAATTCATTAACTACCCCCTTTGTCCGGAAACTCCGAAGACCCCTACCTCTGTGGCATCGATGAGTGTATGTCAAATATAAAACAAATAATAGAATTTTTTTTGTATGTATGATAGATAAAATTCAAGATCATTATTATTCCTTTGGAGGGCGCCTAGATCGTATTTCTCTGAGCTATTTTCTCACAGTCGGTGAATGCTCGTGCGTTCTACGAATGTAGAATCCAATGATGTCCTTTCTCGATTGTAGGAACAGGAACGGCTATGAAAATAGCTAATGTAAAAATAATGGCTATAGGTTTTCTTGATGAAGAAGTTATTTTCCCGGGGACAGGTTTCAGTTACGAAAATTTGTCAAAAATGCGAAGCACAAAGGCCTTATGAATACAAACAAATCAGTTAAATTTTTCTAGCCCATTTAATGGCGTGGCCCATTTTATTTGTCATCGCGGTCATCTATTGTGATATCAGCCTATGATAAGCCGGTTGTATGCAGATAGTGTCACATTCGGATTTCACGTTGCTTTAGTGCTTTTCATGCGATGATTACTCTTCTATGTCGTGTCCTGTACAGGTGATCCCTAAGCGAGGTTTCTGTTGCGTGGACCGCAAATGGCGAAGACCCTGCATTTTTTCAAGAAGAGAGGATGCGAAAAAAAGCTGATTTACGTCCATTAAGGTAGCCTGCGTACACCATCGAACCCAATCGGCTTGCCTGTTCCTTCTGCCTTACATAAATTACGTCGATATCACTAAAATGTATTTCGGGGGGTAGTCTGAAGACAACACTGCGAGCTCCACGTGTTACCAGTGAACTGCTGGGGGGATGCTGACCAATTGGAGAGGAGGCCGTCATGCTGGAAACCACATGCCGCTACTCCACGAAGTTGTAATAACACTAAGCGAGTCAGCTCCTTTGGGTTTTGAAGTGCCACCAAAATGGCCCCCCTAATAATAATCGAATCATCTGGCTGTGAAGCTCGACCCACGCTTGTTTTAATACGTATGTTTTTCGGCGATAAGCGCGTCCGACTCGTCGCTGGATTTCTTTCAAAAACATTTAAGTCCACTGATAAGGACACACGTTACTAATTGTTATAACATAAAGTTCCATATGGTAAGGGAGTGGGTTACGTATGAAATAAAGCCAATTTCAAAGCAGAGTGTTCAGCTTTCACACTATATCTCGTCTGGGGTGCTATAACAACAATCGCCATATACACATGCAGAAAATGATAACTTCTAGAAACTCCCTCCCTCTATCTAATCATATCGCTTACTGCGGAAACTCTATTAAGAGCTTCCAAATTGAGAATATTGTATACGATCCTGCAATACATATATACCAGCGCTGTGCAATAAATTAGGGATGGCCTGAAAGGGTCGGTGTTCAGTGAATTGGTAACAGTTTATTATGGCAATAATCAACAAAGCATACATGCGAACAGCTCGCGCTGACGCCATAGGCATCTGTCTCCAGCGCAAGAGGCTTTAGAAATATAATCAAAACCGCTGCAACTGCAATAAGGTACAACATTGTCATATCGTTGAATTGTAAACGAAAAAAGCAGCAAAACGACCTGCCGTAATAGACACAATGGACTATTAAGTGCTGCTGGTTCATTCGCGTTCAACTGGAAGGCAACTCCGCAACAGCAATCACAGTAGCAGCAGTCGACAGGGGCCGCTACGGAACGGACGTCACGGTGGGTTCGAGGCATCTTCAACTAAGTTGCGATAATTACATATAACGGGGGGACGGTCAGAACTATTTAGTGGAAGAACACCAGGATGGCATCAGCAACAGCGTTCGAACATAGGCCCATCGTAAAACAAACTGCAATAAAGAGCAACGCTTTGCTGTCGCTTCTTTCTCAGCTCTATTTCTGAGATATATATGTAACGGCTTACATACAAACTATCCGTTAGTTACCGATGGGGGGCTGAAATAGATCTTCCTATATGGCATAGCGCACATCAAGCTAACAGTTTGATTTGCTTTCAATTTGGAAACCGTTGTTTTTGTCCTATTGAATACTTTTTTTTGCTTTGGCATTTCTACTTAGTCTCATGTAAACAAATCCTCGAAATCACCTATTTTTAGATGTAACATCAAGGATTTGCCTCACTTAAAGTGGGTCATGCTGGACTAGTGTAGGGTTTCTCCAACAGACTCATGAGACGGCATGGAAGCCATACAAGCGACTATTAATCTTAATAATAATATATTATTTTATGAAATTCCTAATTTTTTCAAGTAGTAACGTTTGGTAATAGTTTGATTTTTGAACCAGCGTGGCCCAATGTTTGTTAGTTGTGGCCACCAAAACGACAGGCTCAAAGAAAAGCTCATTAACCATCCAGATTACGCCGCCTCGTTAGGATAGAATACTGATTATCTCTCTCTCTCTCTCTCTCGCTCTATATATATATATATATATATATATATGTATGTGTAGGTAGGCAGATTCACCTTGACTGATTTATGTAATAAGATTCTATTGGAGTGGTGTAAATTAGTTTGGATACTTTTATAAAAAAGTTAATATTATTCCATAAATTTTGGATAATATTTTGCTCAAGCTTGGGAATTTTACTTTTTGCTTTTACTCATCTATTGGTACTAGTTTATGATTAGTCTTATAGTTGTTATTTATACCAACCTAATGTTAGTTCTCATTCACTTTGATATCTACGATGTAAAGTTTAACACTAAACGGTATATCAGCGAATATATGATAAATATTCAGACTAAAAAAAGCCGTAATAGTCTACTCATTGCGAACGTAACAAATCGCCGGAGTGGTCAGCTGGTCGGACTAAGTTTCCAGATTTTTTCGGCTAAGCGTGACTCTCCTTCAAGTTGTAGTGGTGGCGCTTATCTGAGCGACCCTGATAGTTGGCACAAGAACTAGTCTTGTACACGGCCTTCGGAGAAAAACTTCCACTGTCCTTTCAGCAAAATATTTTCTGATTACTCAAAATCATCGTCCCACGATCCGTTCATGAATATTGGTAAATGACGCAACTTACATAGGTAGTCTGTGTTCCTATGATTATTGCTACAATGACCCAATGTCCACATATCGATCATTTTTGTCAAACTTGCACAAAAGGCAATTTACTTTTAATGTCCACATAATAAACATCTCTAACGCATAATACACAAAGCCGTCATCTGTGGCTACCGAACTTTGTTACCACCGGTTGTGATCATGCGGGGGAGGTCAAAACGTCCTTAGATTTACGTAGCTACTGCTTAGTGGCAGGCGATGCCATGATTAGTAGCTTTCTGATTCTTCTGGGTGGAAATGAAGCGTTCAACTTGACGAATTTCTAGTCAATGGTAAGAAAAATAAGTTGACATACAGAAGTGTTAAACAACGAAAATTAGCTGTAGGAGTACGAGGTTTTGTTTAAGGTCGATTATAAGAAGTTCTTTGCAACAATCCATTCGGATTTATGGATTAGCTTATTCTTAAAGTTGTAATCTATCGGTGCCGGTATTTACAACAAACGAATATAATAAATATATAGTATGAAAATAAATTTAAATATTTAACGGAAACAGGGCTAGTTTTATTTAACTGTGAAAGCATTGTGCATATGCTAAAAATCCAGTTCAAAATCTTAGGACTCGGTATCTAAAGTGATATTCGCCGCCTTTAACGAATTCTATTTTTATCGAAGGATTCTAAGACTTTCCTAGACTCGTCTCTCTCTCGGTAGCTGGATAGGAAGCTTATTCATAGGCTTACAATCCGACAACGGAACGTTAACAACTAAATGGGTTGTAGCTTTGGGTCGATTTATATGCAGCAGTAAATTCCTGGAGTCCCATTACTTCTATCAGCTCTTGGTTTAGATCCCTCTGTTTGTCTGCTATTTGTCTTCTCTCGGTCACCGCTGCAAACGGCCGAGTGGTTCGCGATTAGAAACATTCTGCACCAACGGGCTCGACAGTGAGGCAGTCATACAACTATACCACATCGAACGACAGTTACCGAGATTCTGCTTCGGTGTGAGTGGGACAGGTTCTTCCGAGCTACACGCGACTTTATGCCACAAGCGTACTTTGTGTCACGCGAGATAGCGCTATCCCACCGAATGTATATACGTGACAAAGAAAGGAGAATGGATAAGGTAAGCATTCCTGCGGGACATCCACACTAGATAGGTTCGGGGACACCCGGGAACTGAGTTGAAAAGCAGCTGAAAATCTTTCGAAAGGACAACGAGAGAAAGAGAAAGGGTCTTTTGGGCTGGGCCGGAGGAGACAGCACAATGTAGACCACACCCCAGGCGTTCCAACGCTTCGCCACTAGTAGATTCGAAATATATTTAGGGCAATATCTGCCGCCGACTATGGAGACTTACATATAAGTGTTACTGGTATCTGATGCTCTCCCAAAGGTTGGGGAGGGGCCAGCAGGGTATCTTCGGTGCACCAACGACGAATCGGTGGCTACTATCTGATAAGGGACTTGGAATCTAGAAGACAAAACCGTATGCTCGAACCTCTATGAAACTCACAACCGAAACGGTGAATATTGGTGTGACGCCTTCTCGGAACAGCTAAATAATTAAAAAGATTGTTACTGATGCATGGTTTACTGCTGTTGTGAAGAAGCAACAAATTCAAATAATATGCAATTAATCGCCTCGGTGTCCATTTTCCGATAACAAAAGAGTAGAACAGCAAAGATATCTATTATTAGAGAATTTTTTGCCAGCTAATTGTAAGTGAATCAAGGCTATCAGTAACTGGCCAAAATAAAAAGGTTTTCCAACGTATGGTCAGCAGACACTTCCATCTAACGCGTACTTTAGTCCTTTCCGGCAGCGGCGATTCCAAGTGTGCAGCAAGTATCGTAAGACGTGAGAAGGGTCGATTAGATGGATCGACTCGGGCATGTGAGACTCACCGCCTCCCGTGCATGGACCACACCAAACGCCGCTTGCTCGTTCCCCCTACATACCCCCCAACGCGCATACTGCTTAACCCTTTCCTGGTCCCTATCCGACAATCGATTCAATACACTTAGTTAAGAAAGAACTCACGTACGATTTCTAGAGAAAAAATTGTCATCAGATTCTACGATGATGACATAAATGAGGAGGGAATGAAAACGATTTTTCGACGAATTACATATGAAAAGAAGGTAATAACATAAATGAATGTACGCTGAGCCGAGCACAGACACGACGATTGACACAGTATAAAAAGAAGTACGAAAATTAGAGTAGTTTTCAATTATTTATAAACATTAGAGCAGGGAGGCTGATTAGCGTGGTTCGGGCAGAACTCCTAGCAAAGCTTATCTACTTCTCGGCAATTGCATTCAACAGTTGCACTATATGCTAAACTTTCTACGGGACAAGACAACAAAAAAGACTTAAGTGATTGCAAATTACAACTTAAAAAGGATAACGGATAATAGTACCTACTGATCATAGAATTAACTACAGTGTTATACATACCAGTTGAATTGGGTTCGCAGTATTAGGGGTACGAAAGATGGGAGAATAGGCATTGTAATGGGCGTGGAGGCAACAGACGCTAGTAGGCGTCGCCATAGATATCCAGTTCAAAGGACGATGACGGATCGGTATAGAACAAGGATCGGGTTTTATAAAAATTGCGAAATAAACATCACACCTGAAATTAGGCAAACAACAATAAAAAGACAAAGCAGAAAACCAGCGGGCTCAAAAATGACACGAGGTAAGAAGCAACAGTAACAAAAACAGGAAAAAATCAAATAAACACTGAGTAGTTTCTAGAATAATTCTCATGTTGGAAAAGAGCTCTTCTATTACGAAAACGAGCTCTAGCAAGGGATACAACTGCGCGCGCTGTTTTATTTCTACAGAGAAACAATCGCTGAATCAACGAAAACGCCGTACGGACATGGCCGTCCATTCAGTCGCATTGAAGTGTTCCCGAAAATCGGATGCGGAACGAGAAACGAGAGTGAAATTCGTCTTCACAACGGAAGTTTTTCGCGCGTTATTGTTATTATCCAGCGGTAATCGAGGCTTCTCAATGCCTGTGGTTCCACTTAGAAAACTAGAGATGAACAGTTTCTACTTTGTCGTCGGTAGTTATCGGTTGTGGAAATAATAGAACGTAGCAAGATACACACCAAGCCACCACAGAGTGTGTCCGCGTCCGGATCGCCTTACTGGGACGTCTGTACACAATTTTTAGGCCAAGAGTAACACGAAAAGTAACGACAGATAAGGCGGCTGCTGCTGTCTGCTCTTTTAATCTAACGCTTTGCCCTTTTGTGTTCAACAGTTACATGTAACTGTATCACTAGGCTAGGAGAGAGAAAATTGAATTAACACTATATTCATTAATTCGATTTTGTCCGTGAATGTGGTTTTTTAGTTCCTAGTTACAATAGAGATCTCGGTATTCAATTCATTCGACGGAAACAATGCGCTACTGTTTTACTATTTGTTCTTTTAACCTGGCAACAGATGCTGTTGTAAATATTGCACCTGACCAGGTGGCCGAATGATGACGCTCCTGAAAATAACTACACGTTGCCCAAGATGTTGAAAAGAAACAAATCAAACGATGCATCGGGTACCTGGTAATATCCCACTGTTGTGTTTTTTCATCACAGATACAAACATATGTGGTAAATTAGAAATTATCATTAACATACTCGTAATTTGTATGTAAGCTACATCCGTTCCTATTTGAAACGTGGCACAACGTTAATCAATATGTTAATGCTAGTAATATACAACAACTGAGTGCTGTTTTTAAGTTTTCATTCAACAAGCCGTACATACACGCATATTGCCGTGATGGTCTTGTTACTCAAAGGGCACGGCTTTTGCATATGCTAAAGGCAGCAAAGGACTTGTGCTAGTTCTATGTGACAGGCTCAAACCATGGACCGAGGACGTATTAATTATGAATGGCAAAATGTAAGGCAAAATCCTTACTGCTCTATGATTTGAATGAGTAGGGATATATTAAGATTTCAGTTATGATATTTTTTACTATCACTACTGACATTACTAGCTTGATTGATTTTTTGAATGGCGATCGTCGCCAAAAAAGAGTGGGAACCGCATCTAGGGAAATTTCTTAAAAGGGTTGCGATATCAGACACAACCGGGTTCTTTTATTACCATATATATATATATATATATATATATATATATCCTTGCACAGACAGAGGGCCAGTTTGTACATGCAGAATTATATAGTTCCTATTTTTCTAACGGAAAAACCTAAAATAGCAATTACACTTCTCAAGGATTTTCATAAGACTGTTTTTCGTAGCTTCTTTTTATAATAATAATCATCCGTAATATGATTTAGAGGTGATGACTATATGTGTGCGTAAACTTTTTCGTATGCATTGGTCTTATACACAGGGAAATCGGGTTGGGTCTATATCAGAAAAAATAATATTGGTGTTTAGGTATAACAGAGTTAATCAACGTAAAAGGGCATTAACTTTGGGGCTCACCGGTAAAAAGACAATCCTACAAACTATTTCCCAGATCGACTCATCGTTAACGCCATTATCAGATTAGGACAAAAAGAGCGACATCAAACATTTGTTTAAAACAATTATTAATTAAATCTTCTATGCCGCTTCACATCTCACGAAACAACGCAGGCTAAGACCTTCTCCATTCTAAGCGACTATAAAGCCATTACCCAAATCTTTTCTGTATAGTTATACATACATAGTGTTGAAAAGATCTCCTTGTAAATCATCCCTCATGACAAGGCAAAAGCTTGCAGGGTCCGCGCATGTTTAGTGAGCATGAGTATCATCAACAGAGCGAGAGAAGCGCCAGCCAAATTGCAGGCCTGATGGTCCACCCAAACAATTTGTCCTAACTCTCAATATCCCCACTTGTTCATTGAGAATATTTAAACTGTTCACTACCTCAGATCATTTGCGCTACCAGAGCTTGTGCTGTTACTCCCGCTGCAGCAGCGATAACAAAGAAGTAAAAGTAGACCTACGATCAATCAACCATACTATAGACCTTACCGTACAGTACCGCTTTTGGTAAGTATCTGGCTGATTCAGCCATCAAGGCGTACCCGTTGAATGAAAGCACCTTTTGTTCAGAAAGATTTTGCCAGCTTCAGAGTACGAAAACAGCTCTGTGTTTCGTTCTGCCCGGATGAATCGCCTAGTGTCACGTGCTCCATCGTCTGATACGTTGGAGCCTGCTATTCAACGGCAGCAGTGAAAAGGACAGACGGTGAATGGAAGTGAGAAAAACATACAGAAAGCTACGGGAGTACCATCCCAACGTTACCAGTCGGCTAAGGCTGATCCGTGACGTTCCCGCGTCAACGAGTTAGATCGCAACGCATTCTTTAACAAAGCGTGACCATGTAAAGTACGCTGCGAGAGTAATTCTCCTGCTGCTTGACAAGCGTTTCGGGTCGATCGACATGCAGTTTCGTGCCATATGGGACAGTGACCATTGCCCATACGTGTAACGGGCAGCAAAGCGATCAAAGCTGTCTGATAACAAAAAGTAGCCAATGAACCTAGGCGAAGTAACCACACACTCAGAAACATCTCTATATTTCGCATTTTACGTCCGGTAGCGGCGTTAGGCATTCCATCAAACGGCTGGCTCTCAATACAAAACGAAGTCTGTCTGTTTATGCCTGGATTCGAACCTGGACCACAACGTCTTCCTAATATTAGCAGGAAAATACGTTACCCACTAAAAAATCACATCCTTCCAAGATCTAACCGACACAGATTATTGCGGTCGAGCTTTTTGATTATCGACTGAATCATGTGTACCAATTGTAACGATAACCTACTTGGAATATTTATGGTAGAAACGAATCCAAAATCTAACCCAAGCCGCAAATTTAGCAATATCTCAACTCAGTATTCCATTATATCTATATACCAATTAGCTGTCATAGATTACTTAACGGGTGCGTGTTTTTTCCCTTACAAAGGCTGCGAGTCAATCACTCATCAGATATACGGTGTCTCTACGCATCATACACGCTGTTTTCTAGATATGATTAGCCTATTCCCCAAATAACTGCTCAATACTAAGTTTACCATGTCCATCTGCTCATCACTATGTTAGAGGGCACTATCAGTAAACACTATATATATATATATAGCGAGTTCTGTCAGAAATTCATTGTTCAACCTATACCTTAACGTACCTATTTAAACATACTATCACGTAACTACTTCGCTGATGAACAGCAACTGCAGCGATCACTTCGCGATCCTGTTGTTACTTTTACGTGCGTACCACATTTGTTCCAATCACTCGGTTGACCTCCACATTCAGTTTCGATGTGTTTAGTTGGATTGTTCGCCATATATAGCCTAATCAAAATTCAGTCGGGCAGCAAAGTGGGGCAACCAGATTTAACTAATCGACCGCGCGCAGCAGTGAAGAGGGCATCTTCACAAGTAGTGTACTACAGCAACGGTTATTTTTTTTTGATCGTTGTCTTCGTTTTGTGACTGCTATAGCATCTGGCCGCTGCGTTTGTCCGCTGCCAACGTTATATTCTGCAAGCTCCGCATTTGTTCGCGCTATTAGAAACGCCCAAAACAATTCGAACGAGACAAGACCAGGTTTGCAAGCGGATCAGACAAGTTATCATGACATTAGCGACCAGGACCATCTAAAAGATGAAAGAATGTTTTGGCTGACTATGAGCAACTTAATGAATTTGTAATTAGTGTCATTCTTTGCTTCACTCAATCGCGTATCTTTTTCTGATTACAACCTCAGAACAGACCATAATGCTGGGCAAGCTTCGAGATGCTTCTGTCTCATTCAGAGACTCAATGTTATGCCACACCAGTTTTAAATATAGTTCAGTGTCTATGAGGAATAGTTGCTTAAAAATAATATATTTTTTTTACTTCTGCATGCATTTGCATATTATGAATTATCGCCATTAACTATAAGTGTCCGATCCAGCTTAAAACAATATGTACGCACCGTAAATTCCAAAGATGTCTTTTGAGAATCTAAAGATTTCTTTTTGTCAATATATATTTCGAACGATTTGTATGAATTATCGCCGTGAAATAAGCCTCGATCAAGGACCGATTGAACCGACCATGGTAGACTGCTCTGGTTAAGTTGCTGAGTCACGGTTGCTATCAATCGTGATGGATGGCCGGCCTGTTAGCATTCATAAATGATACATTTTAAGATCGAAATAAATATGGTAAAGGTTACGCTAAATCCATTCTCTATAATTGCCTGCGGTATATAAAACGGAGGATCATCATTCAAGCACGCTCGCTACACCATAGATATCGGTGTTAAATTAGCCACCGAATTGAATAGAATTGAATGTACACAAGCGTCCAGACACAAAGCTGGCCTTTGTTTATATTGAATAAGTACTAAATAGAAAATCGGACACCTTTCCTTCAGGAGCAATGGCAGATGAAGCTATAGGACACAAGCAAACAGTGATTATTTAGGGACCAACAATGCGCCACGTCGTAGAAGAGTTTTTGATAATCATGACAATTTTAGCATAATGGGCTTTAAAAAAAACGACAAAAAATGCCATGCCTTTCTGCAAGAGCTTAAAAATAGCATCCCAATGCAAAATTGACTCTTTAAGACTTGTCCTGCTAACCCTTTCCTGAAGATCCGGAACATTTCCTTTCACCTCATGTTTAGCCGGCATCGTCCACTAGACCGCTCATTAGAATCATTTTAACCACCGCCTTCATCATCATGATCATCGGCTCCATCGTCGAGTCATAGCAAATCCCTAATAAATATTTATGCTTCGCCCAATTCCCACTCATAGTTTTTCCTCGTTCGGACTACGAACTTTAACGAGCCAGCTGTTCTTAGTTGAGACATCGATTTTCCAAGATAACAGAGGGGTGGGCAGAGCATCCAAGTAGATGCTTCATCACAATACTGTTTCACTTCTACAAACACCACACCCACTTTCCTCGCTGCAACTTGCTGCCATAAGAAGAGAACTCCCCTGATGAGCGCCACTACAGGTGCGTGCGTGTGTATCTTTATGCTCATGTACTTATGTACATTTAATACCATGTATGAAAAAGAATATGTAGGTCCTGCTAGCAGAACAGCACGAGTAAGGGTGCAAAATCAATATTAGAATTGTATCGCTTTAAGGACGCTATATATCATGCTTACGATGGCAGAGGCTAATATTATAGAAGGTAATAGTGATGCTTAATATTATCATCTGCTATGTATTTATTCATGAAAGCAGACGACTAAAGATGGCACCGTTTTAAGCTCAAACGAGCCAAAATTACCTGGCGTTTTTCATTACACAAACTCGCATCAATTTAAGGAACCCTACCGTCATTATAAACACAAAGTGAAGCTACAACGACCGCTTACACTCTGTGTGTTAGCTTTAGGTTACTTTGCAATCTTTCGTACTCAATAATTGTATTTAAATTTAATTCAGAAATCCCATTGTAACGTCGCGGCCGTAACGTGTACATCAAATGGAAGTATTCCAGTCATGTTGGCTCGTTGCGTGCTGTCTGATCTACACCGATGTCTGCGCATGTCGATGATGCAATTGTATTTCGATTACGTCACACCTATATAGATCTAATGAGGATTGGAGCCTGAGCGAATAAAGATCTGAAATTAAACTCCGGTGTGTACACCATGTCGCACAAAATTGCAGTAGCAGATTCATACGGCCTATATATCCGTTTATTTTTTGCCCTAAGAATAAACTAATATGGCCTGTGCACCCCAATGACGCCTGATCAGTCAAGGCATATTAGAGATGCCGGACGGTGTATGGCGTACAAGTTTATTCACTTGTATAAATCAACCTATGCTAAAGAGCGCCTTCTCCATTGCTGAAGCCACAATTTGCCTGCCGGACTAGGCGGAGGAATGGCCTGTTGTATTTAGTCCTACAGTATGTGGTCACTGTGCCCTATTCACAGTCAGTCGATAATGCTCGCTACTCACAGTATAAGAATTCAGTAAGAAGCTTCTGTAAAGCACTGTAAGCATGTACATATCACACGTTACCAGTGCAAAAAATACTAAAAGAAAAACTGACGGCGCTCAGCGGGATTCGAGTGGGTTGATATAGGACCCAAATCAAAATCGTCGTCATTAGCGGCTTTAGCTTATTAGGCTGTAGTGGACATCTTGCTTCCATTCCGTCTCCTTGAGAACTCAACAAATGCCAAAGTTAGTGCCGTCTCATGGGGTAAGCTAAATCACACCCATTGTAACAGAGTCGAGAATTTACTAATTTTCATTCTCTTCAGATATCTGTTACATGATGGATTCGATGTGAAGGTACGGGTTTGTCATAATCACTGCAAGACGTATGCATGTTCTAGACGGAGTCCTTCTTAAATAGCGGATCATTATGTCTCTGATCAATGAGGCAGCGAATGAACCGCGAACACATCCAAAGCAAGCTGTTCGCTATAGCCTATATATATATATATATATATATATATAGCCATACACTATATTACCGATTGACTATTACCACTATTATATACGAATTACGAGAATATTATCATGATTGAATGTCTGCATATATGGAGTAGTAGACAACAGACCATATTTCCACATACAGATTATCACTACATATTTGGCGTTTGCAGAAGTGGGCTAGGAGTTGTAAGAGATGTTTGATTTGCTTCTTGATCAGTCACATAATATAATGCAGAAGATGAAAAAATGCATATGCCGGCAAACGTACTTTTTCTACGCAAATTTATGGCAAAATCTCATCGTATTATCTGCATATAGTGTATACCAATATTTGCTACAAATGTAGGATGTATAGTTTGTAGTGGCACTTTAAAGAAACGTAATAATTACCTCTATCTCCTAAGAATGAAAAAGAAAGGAATACGTCGAATTTAGAACGTTCTAGACTCGACATTCTGAAGAGGATACTGTTGTATGTTTCCATAAAACGTTCATTCCAACAGCGTGGCCGAGCAGCAAACAAAATAGGCGTTTATTATTTCAAATAGTTTCATTCACGGTCTGTCATAGAGCGAAATGACCATTTTGATGCAGTTATTTTTTCATACCTGGACAACAAGGATACCGCAAGGCGCGTACGAAGTAAGTCTATATTTTGTTCGCTATCTATATATAGCCCATATAGAGCCGATAATATGGGTGGCTGTACGATATGGATTGTGGCGACAAACGCCCATTAACAGCTAATCAATCTCCCTTAATTATGCCATATATATATATATATATATATATATATATATATATATATATATATACGTGTGCGATGCTCTGCAAGTCAACAGAGACCGGTAGAGAATTGTTTTTGTTCCCGTTTAATTCAGCCAATCGCTAAGCAATGCCGATGAGGACTCTATCCATACCTCATTTACGAAGGCCACGAACGACCATAGTGATTAAAACTTTTATTGCCTTTGTTATCGGTCATACATATATACCTGTAATCAGGATCATGAAGCAAAGCATTTGATGGTAGATGGGACATAATTCGATATCACGGTGTCGAGAGCACAAATCACTGACATGTTTAACTTGGAATGTCTATTTTAATCAGTGTGATGACTTGGATGATTCTGTAGCCTACCGAAATAGACACGGATCAACAACAAAAAGCTCACATAGAGGACAATGTGTGATTTTCTTATAAAATTCAAAAGTTCTTTAGAAACGAAGTGCGTTTTAGCATTTTTAGATTTCTTGTTTCCAAAGTCAGGCGTAATGTTCTCGACCAATAAAATACTCAGTTCGAGTCGTTTGCTCTGGGCCATACACGTATTTACAGATTGCTAATAGTACTCCTAGCAATAACTAGCTCTAACCTTATAACCACGACCTGTCTGGCCACATAATTTCAAAAATTATTTGTCTTTAGGCTCAGCGCTTCACTATAGTTGTGTATCTAGACATACAATGAAATAAGTGTTCGTTAGTCACGCTCTTGATCCGAACGATTTGTGTGTAGCACTTCTCC
The DNA here is from genome assembly GCF_002532875.2 of Varroa jacobsoni. Classification (NCBI taxonomy): domain Eukaryota; kingdom Metazoa; phylum Arthropoda; class Arachnida; order Mesostigmata; family Varroidae; genus Varroa; species Varroa jacobsoni. The sequence continues at coordinate 75,036 of NW_019213233.1, read as the reverse complement.
ACGGCCGTATGGTAGGAAATGATATTGCGACACAATTGAAATCGGACCATCAAACGTGACCCTTCAACGAAGTGGACGAATCCTATTCTTTCGAAGAAATTCTGGCTGCAATGTACGAATAAATGGTTACGTATGCGCGATTCCTGTGGACGATTCTAATACACCTTGTTCGCAAAAGATACGCATGTCCCATTGCACAGACCCAAATACACACATCATCAGGGCACACGCTGCATTAAACGAGCACTTCGAGCAGAAAAACTTGCTCGTGCAGCACTGTTTATGTATACGTTGTAGCAAAAATGTGCCTTGTCTGCAATTATTTCTACATGCAATATCTAAATATGCATGCCTTTGTGTCACAGAATTTTTGTGGTGGTCTACCACCTTTACGAAAGTCGAATTCGTGTTGGGAAAGATTGACATACACACGTTTTGCTTAGATTCGATACAAACCGGGAAAAAACGTATGTTAGATAGAATCGAATAGTGCTTCACGATATGGGCACATGTGTGCCTTAATTTAGAAATGGTAAGTTTTTTAACGCAAGAAATCCGATTTTGTGATCCGTTTACACAAAAGTCACATATCATACCGCGGAAGATATACTGACATAGTTGGCAACGGGTATAAATATGCTACAATAAAAAGAATCGTTACATACTCTAGACAAGGTACAATCTATAGAAAATTCAACAAATGTCGATCTTACATTGTCTTTATTAATAGGCCGAACTATTTCTATCATAGTTGCAGTGACTCGCTTAATGCCAACGTTATAGATATTTAGTTTTTTTTTTATTCAAGATGTCTTAATTGTTGTCGTTTGTTCGCTCCGTCGTCATCGAGGGAATCTGTATGTTGGTGAAGGTCGACATTGTATTCCTTCTGTCACTGTTATTGGCCCGCCAACGAGCAACCGGTTACGTAAGCTTGTCTTTCTCTTTCCGGCATGCGGACGCTTACGCGTCTTGCGATGTTCGGCACACGCGAAGCCGAAGTCCTCAACAAACTATTACCAACGCAAGCCTACCGGCCCACCAAGTCTGCGCTGCGGTCTATGGTCGGCTGGCGGACCATTGCTACAGAGCGATGTCCGTGGAACGGGCCTGGTGTCTGTAGGCGGCATGGGAAACCCAACAGGCAAATAAGTTACTGACAGTTAAGTGAATGCGGTTCTAGCTCTAGTTTCTTTGCTTTTGGGTATTTGCTGAAAAATACGTTTTTAGAATGGTGACACTCGCAGGAAGCTGTATGGAAAAATGAACTATTTCCTGCCACTGTTAATCTAAGAGAAACAAAAAGATAAAATAAACAAAACAGATTGTGGTGGTCGAATTTCAATTATTAATTCGATTCCATACGACTGTATGCCGTGCGTCCGTGATAAAAGATCGTCCGACAACAATACCAAAGCAGAATGCAGCAACAGCAGACAACATAATAAAAATAGCCAGAAAAAAATATCTCTACGTTAACGTATGTAATATACATTCATATACAAATTAGTTGTAACAGTACGTTGACGCGGTATATATATATATATCGAAAATGTCGGATATTTTATGGGATCACGGATGAAATCACGGTTAGCGTGCCGCTGAACAGTTAGTTGATTCAGTGATATTACACTTAATTATAAACAGATGTGAGACATTCAAATACTAGTAGATGGTCCAACATAGAACTTTAGCAGACCTGTGTTTATCTATTGCGTTGAACACAAAATAAGTTTATTCAAGCTTCGATCAAAGCGGAGGCCGTCGGTTTCGACACGGATGGTTTTCGTCCGGTTTAAAAAAGCGCAGATACAGGGCGTATACAATGGGATGCTGCTCATTTGTGCTAACAATGATCGATGCGGATAACCCAATGATAACCATCAATTATAACGGTAGCTTACAACACATCATTACACCTTTCCCATTGCTAATCGCAGCCCAGCGAAACCACGATCATCAACCTATCGAAAAACGTCAAAAACCGTCTGCTTATATCCGCACCGTTGCGAGGGTGTCGGGTGTAATGCGCGCATGAGCCGAAAGGAAAAAGCTGGATTGTGCTGAAATCGTTGAAGTAAAAAGAAATAATATCTGGTCTTGTCGACATCGTCTCGCCTGACGACTTAGCAAAGCCCAAACTCTCGCTTGCTAGTCCCTCAGCTGCCGCCTGCAATCTCCAATATCGTATTCCGTTTTACCGCGTACATTTTCTCTTACCGCGTCGTGATTGCAACCCCATTTACTCGTTACTGCGCTGTACAGATGCAGCATGAGTAGAAGTCGCGTGACATCGAGGGCTTGTCGTGAGTGTTTCGGACTGTGCTAAACGACAGCGGCAGCAGCAACAACTTCGATTAACATCTTACATGTCTATATGATATACTTCAGTAGGTTACTATAGGATTGGCTATTTTTTCAACTCATATAGTCGCCTGCCGACATGCGCGTCAGATTTTACCCTTTCATTTTGTTGCCGACTTGTTGCTTCCGCCCGCAGCAATGGCACCGGCCGAATAGACGCCATAGAACGATAGGGTAGTGCAGACGAATAGGTGGACAGCGCGTCGTCGGTCCAGTAGTGATTATTATTGATTGTGATCTTTGTTGGCGGTGATGACTACCAGAGCTGCTGGCTGACGCACCATCGACTGTGAGACTCACAACAGCATAGACAATTGTGTAGGGAATAATAACAAGCCTTTCCTTCATTGGTACCTTCCGCCTTTGCACATGGGCAAACAGCAAGCAGACCCATATACATAAACTGGAAGCGAAATATCGTAATCATCATCATCATAACCACATTTATCACGCTTTTTCATAAGTAATAATAATCATAATAACCGAACTCTTGGCAAATAAGCCTTAGATACTTAACCAGTTGGAAATTAAAACAGCATCTAGCCAGTTAACGGCGGTGGCGTGTCCTGATATTTGGCAATGATAACATCAGCGGTTACCGTTGGTAATGGTAGTATTAAACATACTTACATTTATACCCGATGCCTTGGTCAATGTACTTCCGCTTCACAGCGTTCCCGCGACCGGAGTCGTGCGTCTACTTGTTTTTTTACAATGAGAGTTACGGACGAGAGTGATTCGATTAAAAAAATTATTAGCCGAGAGCGATGGTTCCGTTTGGGTAATTAATCACAACTTCCGCTCCAGAGAATTGACATTCGCAATGGACTAATGAAAAACAGTAGCTTATTCCAAGACGAATACAAAGAAGTATTGCTTAGCTAATAAAGTTTTTATATTTAAGAGGAAATAAATATTGTGCACACTTTTTAAGACCGCAGTTGGGTACCACACAATAAAGCGAATATCGGTTTTACTTAAGAAACCTCTTTGAAATTCAGCCACTTTTCATATTATTGTACAGCCAATATTAGAAAACTTTCCGCTATCCTTATACCGCTATGATATGAATAAGTTTACGTGGCGTTGATTGATAGCGTTCGTGGCTAATACACGTTAGCCCTTAATAATTTTTGCTGTTTTTTTGCACTCATCCAGCACTGAGACTGCGTTACGTCAATATATTTTGTGTTCGCGATTGTCGCTCGAGTTGAGTCGTAATGGTTTTAAAACGTGATACATGTTCCCCACTATGCTGGTTCAATTGTAATTATTGTTTTTCTGTGCCGTCATCTTTTTTTGTGGTCATTGTTTTCGCGTTGACACCGCTCACTTCGTGTTAGATCGCTTCTGATGCTGACGCGGGAACGTCTCCAGGAGATAGCACCTCAGGCTGGTACAAAATTGAAATAGCAATCTTTCTTGAACCGCTCTGTTCAGTGGTCAGCGTGGACTTGACAAGAAACCTAATCGCACCCAACACCGGCGGAGTGGTAAGATCCTTAGGTTCGGACAAATAATCGAACAGTGACCTTGTCCTGGAGCCGCTTCCGCTTTTATGTTTCTGTTTCTACATAGGTTTTACCTTTACCACAGGCAGCCTGATAGGCGAATGAGGCACTCTAATTTTTTAACCCCTCTTACTACAGACTCTGCCATCCTTGCCAGCTCTGCTAGCCAAACAACCGCAGACCTGGTTGACTTGCGATCTTAGCAGCAGCTTTAGACTATCAGGGTACGGCCAACTGACTGGAAATCTCTTTATTTTTGGTTTCCAGAGAACTGCTGTTTTTTTTTTAACTGCGCGCGCTTGTTCCATTCTCTGACGCATCACTTTTTGATCTCTAAAGGCGCCAGTTACTAGTAATGCAGCCATTGCGGGTTTTTCTCTTTACACCGTCACCAAGGTAGAAATACCAATACAGGCCTTTTCCGTCTACGCTACTCAGGGGCTCCCAGGAGAGGCACGATATTCCGAGACGGCAGAGCACTTAATAGAGGTACTACCTACGGCAAGGTACGACCTTTTTACTTTGAACGATGGTATTATGATAGTCCGTCCTCTACATTGTTCGATGAATGACGGAAAAAATACCCCCTTCTTCCCCCTCTTACCTAAAAGTCTCCACTTGGGTTTACGAAAGCCTTCTTCAGCTCCTTTTTATCGGCTTCTTTACACAGCAGATAACTAGCAAATAGAAATAGCAAGCCTCCAAGCCTTTAAGCTATTTCTAGCTGTAAATTAGTCGCAGGCAAGAGAAGTGAATACACACATATTAATGACGCAGCCACATCAAAAAGAAACGACGGAAATAAATAAGTTTTTACAGCTATCCGTCGGAACTCAAAAAAGAAGAATGATCGAAGTCACGCAACACTGAAGCTATAATGTATCGGAGAAACTAGGCGAGGCTCTAAAGGAGAAATACGATGCTTTATTAATGGAGATATGGCATAAGAAATCTGCCTTTGAAAAGAGAATCCGAACAAAAAGAAGTAGATTTAATTAGGTCAAAAAGGAGATGCAGCTTTTTTCTATCTCTTCTTTCCTGCCAGCATCACACAAAATAGTTGTTTTTACAATTTAAGACGGCATCTAGTGCAACCTCTTCACAGTAGACCTATAAAGAAGCATGTTGCTGTCACCCGTCTACCCCTATCCTCACACCCCCAAGCAGAACCGTCTTTGTAACGGCAATGAACCTCGTCACGATTACGATACGTTTAAATGTCATCCTTTCGCTCTACTTGGTCTTTAGCACAAATCTGTTCAATAAAGAAGGACACTGATCTGTGATGACACAAAACCATTTCAGCACATTATACTTGCAAGCCTATATACAGTATATGTGTAAAGCTGAGCAGCTGTGGCCACATATGTTGGCGTGATATGTATATGTGCACTCCGCTCGTGCCCTTGAAGGGCCATGGCCGTGGAAGAAATAATGTCCTGCTTATCTCTAATAGTTACTAATGAAAATATTCACATAATTTATATCCATGTAAGTATTGATAAACTATTTCTATTTTCTTCAGTTAATCCAAATGGGTTCTTGCATCAAATGGTGGCTAGTAATGTAGATCCTCTTTACGTCCATTGCATCCTACACTTTTCCCTATATATAAATATAGCCGATAAAAGCAACAGAATATTCACCACATGTTCACATAAGACTGTGTACTCCCGAATGACGTGCTGCAGCAACACGTACGCGGACAAGTTGTTATGTCAGTTCGGCGGAAGACAACAGAAAATTACTATTTAATA
>NW_019213233.1:27540-69304 GCF_002532875.2 Varroa jacobsoni | reverse complement strand
ATATGCAGCGAATTTGATATATAAGATGTATGGGCGTACCTAATGTGACTGATTTTTGCAGGGTTCGACGAGTCATGTCCGATACATACGTTAGTAATGCGAGCATGTGTATGTTCGATAGACTTCGTAAGAACTGAATAAAAACTTTGCTAGATATGGGCCCGATTTCAGAAACGTCGTGGAAGCATGACAAGCGCAAGAAACTCGGTGTACAAGAGGCTATAGATGTCTTTGCAAAACATAATGTCTTGTAAAAGAAAGCCTTCTCAAACTATCTAAAATTGTCTTCCTTCATGCGAACCTATAGCCACAATACGAGGAAGCTTGATCTATTTAGTTCACATCGTAACATACAGCACGTATTTGTCGGATGCTACACGTACAAATTACGTAACCGACAGATTTATTGTCCGAAAATGGAACTCGTGTAATCGCTTAGTTCATTGGCTAGTTAGACAGCATTTGAAGATTATCATTTACATCACCAATACACTCATTCACGATACATTACCTAGCTAACTCCGCTATTGACGGAACGAATTTCGACCGAAGGTGTATCATCTCTGTAGGCGCGCCGATTTCATCCTGTCCCTCGGGTACCTTTTGCTATATTTCCCATAAACGATACCGCAATCCATTTATATGACCAGTGCTCCCCGGCAGCTGCTGCAGTTTATTATGTGATTTGATTAGGAAATACGACATTGCCAGTAAATTAGATGTATTACTATTTTGCATTGACGTCAAGTCTTCCGTCGTGTTTTAGGTGAGTAATGCCTAAAAGTCACTATCTAAAACAACTGCACAACGTTTCTCTAGATGTACAAACAGTTCCCAGTTGATCACCTCACTGGTCGGTATATTGTTAGTATAAAAATGCATTTATGACTCGTCTCTCAACATGCCTTCAGATAAAAATCGGTTTAGGGACCATCAGCTAGAAGCTTTTTTCCACTTAATCAACGCTTTCCTTGGGTCCGCAAGCAGCGTTGCAGTCAAAATACGAATTTTCAATGATGCATGTTTTGCTTTTACCATACTTCTATTCAGGTCTCTTTCGTGTCCAGATCAAATGTTTATTAATGACCTAAGCCGGCGTCCTCAAACGCAATAGTCAGCCGAGTCATCAGTATTTATAAACGTAGTATAACTAGTCGGGGAAGGTGTTTACTTTGAAAAAAGTGGAAGTTCGGTGAGTATACAGGATCTCCGATAGCAAAACTAGCATGTCGAATAGCTTTGGAGATTAACGAACACCATTCACAAAACTTGTTTATTTTCAATTTGGTATTGTTAGGACAATGAGAAAAATGGTCTCTAATCCAATAAGCGCTGCAAGACATTAAGTGAAACGGCGCCCACAAAAGCGTAGGCATTAGTTAGAGAAGAATCAATATGAACATGTCGAAAATGAAGAAAAAAAGTCAAAACTAAAAATATAATAGCGATCATGATGGTAGAAGTGCGAGTAGATTAGAAAACTCGGCATGTTCCTGTCACATGTATTATAATGGCATTGTTGAGGTTCAATTGAGGTGTCAAACTTGAGGAGGCGAGGCTAAGAGAAGAGATGGGTAGATTTTTTTTGTCTATCTATGCTCTGCACCGCGCCCTTTTATACCAGTACATCAAACCCATTAGTTTGACCCTTGAGGGATACTTAGGCCAAACTTCTACATGCACATAGAGATAGACATCAGTAGGCAAAGATGACAACTGCTGTCGTTGTTCACCATGCTGTTGTTGTCCAGTTAGAGAATTGAAGAACATTAAGTAACCCCAGAGGTCAGCACTTACGGTCATGCGTGCCTTGCTTAGGACCTTATTGCACCTATAGTAATCCTCCAGTCGACGATAAATGAGTCAATAAAGCATTTATATAGATAAAAATCCCAAACTGATCCGCCTACTCACATGTTTCTACTTCTATTTATAAAAGAGAAATGATACACTCACAAAATATCGATATCGTTTCGTCTCTATAGCTCCATATTTTCTATTCACCTTCTACCTGGTACAAGTCTTAGATAAACTATACTCTTTCATGGTGTAACGTTAGTGCATAATCCAGCCAATGAAGCGCGCTGGTCTAGCCAACGCTTCGAATAACTTAGATAATACAGGTTCTACTACACCTAGTAATCGAATCATTTAAAGATTCCGCAAAGTTTTATAAACGTTTGCATCTACGTTTACATGAATTGCTTGCTGCGAACGGGGCGAGACAAGGTCAGCAAGAGCGCATCTCTTACGAGGCGATTTTTGTTCGATAGCGCTGCCACTTCGTTTCTGTGTCCAACACAGTGCAGACCGCGCAAGGCGAAGGTGAAACCAGACGCATTGGTCAAGACAGCAGTAGAAAGTCGTCACTGACGGCCGTTTCTCATTTTCTCACACAGACTTTACTACTCCGGGGCAACGCTTTGGGTGGCGTTAGCGATACGGAGCGTGCTAGCAGACGAAGGATCCGGCCCAACTCGGCCGATTTGCTTTGGCTCAGCAGCGGAACAGCCAGCCAGAACCCCGTTCTTGCTGTGGGCTAGCCAACGATAGCATCGCCACCGCCTCCGGGCGTACTGGACTTCCGGGCTGCTTGTGGCCGTGTATATATATAGGCGACAAACGCATTACAAAACCTGTCATCTCCTCTTTCGTACGTATTTTTGGCAATTTCGATTGACGTGCTCTTAGAAATTATTCACACGCCTTTTCTTCAACTAGCAAGCACGATACTACAGTCTGATTAGGAATGAGCAAAGTGATAATTATTGGGTAATTTCATGTTTTACAGATTAAATATAACTATAGTCTAATTGACATGATACGGTAATAATTGTTTTGGATATGGTATATCATATGAACTTGGCAGATAAAATGTGCTTCTTTAAGTTCATATTTCGCATATTACAATATAATGCGTGTAATACAACAAATGTATAACAATTCTATGTTCTGGTAGTATAAAAATCGCTAAAATTCGATCTTCGCCGGGGTGCTCGTTGACGGCAGAAATGGTTGATTAGACGAAGACTAGTATACAGTAGTACATTAGTTTTTATGGAGCGGCACATATGTTATCGCAACAGATGCGTGAATATGTGATAATACCGATTGTTTTGGTAGCGTACATTTTTTAAACTGTGCTCTTTAGAATTGATCATCGCTTGAAGTTGATCATCATCATAGAAACACAGAATGTTCTAAGACTGTCGACAAATTTCGGTTGGAACACTCAAAGTCACAGACTTTTATCAGATACCAGAAGTTATAACACAACCACTCTACGGAACGAAATTCCTTGTTCAATCGAATAAAATGGGGTACAGCTTGATATATTTAATCAAGAAGATGTACTACCGATTGCATTTGTTGGGGTCGTATAGTATTACTACTAAGTTGCACATAGGGACAAGGGAAGTTTCTTCTGCTGAAAATAATGTAAATAATTTCCACTACACGAGGGATCAAGGTGATAGGAACATGAAGGTGGCACCACTATAGGGCGTCATTTTCCGGTATCGAATTTTATGGGCTGATTAGATGTACAAATAATAGGTAATTTGTTCGCCGACGGCCGAATAGGCTAGAAACGGTTAGCTACAGCTTTACCTAGTGGTTGTCACATTCAGTCTAGATATTTATCGATCAAGATCCGCCACCTTTAAAGCAAAGTTATTCCTTTAGCGCCGTCGCTGCTGAATGCTAGTAACACTACACTGAAGACTTTACGGAATTAAAAACGTTCATAGTAGAAATCATCCAAAATATTTCCCTACCTAGCAAGCAGCATATGGCAACGAAAAATGAATAATATAATCTTATAACCGTGATGGGCGTACAGCTATGGGCTTCGAGGATTCCAGAACTACGAACATCCAAGAAGACGGGGACGACGCATTCGTGTAAGGACATCCGATGGCAGGGTCAGGAAGCCAATCGCAGCGGCTGCTGAGAGCAGGCGATAGTCCTCCCAACAGTCAAAGGAACTTCACTTACTATTTGTCCATAATTTTCGTAAAGCATCAATTCCATGATAGTCCAACCGTTCAGCGCATCGGAGCTTCTGTTAAAGGTCACTGAAGGGAAGATGGACACGTTGTAACGACTAGGAGGTCAATAGTGGACGCGGATGAAAGCAATAGGACCGCAGGGTGACACTTTACGATACACAATCACCTAGAGTGTCATGCCAAGGGAAGATGGGAAATATATGGAGCGAATGGTCTAATGGCACGTGTTCACCCTTGATAAGCCTTGAACCATATTTTTGCCTGCTTGAACTTTGCTCATTTTGTTAGCGGGCGTGTGCATCCACATTGATTATAGTGAGGCACTCATTAAATTTAGCAAGCGAACTTTTAACTCAATTATACCTACCGATATTAATAAAAGGTAGGTACCATTTAATTTAGTGAAAAATTTCTGAGTCACAGCTCACGGTTCTTTTTCTGAGTTCCTGAGCTGAGTTTGTGCTCTGAGCGATGTTTGCGTAACTCTATGGTCACGTAATTATCAAAAACGGATAATGCAACATGATCAGTGTGCCCAAACAATTTTCCATCTCCTATTTCCCCTGTGTTATCTGCTCTAGCACCAACAAAAAAAGATATCCTACAAGTTTAGTTAGTAATTAGCTAAAAGCGAGTCCATATTTTGTTACAACGTTAACAGCACTCTACTCATTCTGAACAACAGCAATCATTCAAACAAAGGCCAAAAGACCTTCCAGCAGCCTCACGAAGCGGACCGTTTGCTTTCTGTGTTCATCTCTGCAAATACGTACATATCGCGGTCTCTTAATGCGATCCGCATGTATTTGTCTGAAACCGAACTGCTCGCTCTTACCGGCCGTTAGTCACGTCAAAAGGAAAACGCTGAGCAATGTAAGATCGTACAGAAGGCAAAAAAAAAAACTGCCAACGCCCACCAAACCATAGCAACCAAATTGAAAAGCCGTCCAACAAGGTAGCCGCAGAAAATTTTCAGCAGGGTAAATGTTTGACTAACGGGTATCGAATAGACGCTTGTTGAATTTATTGTTGTGCTAGACTCCAGTAAAAGAGAAGTCAGCCCTTCGGGTACCGAGCAGTTACAGCAGAAAAAGTTGAGCATTCCCGCCATTGGACCGACGGTCAATACAGAAACTCTAGCACTGATATTGGTCGAAGGGAAAGCACACTGCCAATGTTATCGACAACTGCTGTTATAGCCACGAGCTGCCGCCAGTGAACAAATTCGCGCGTGTTGGTTTGACAAGCAGAACATATAGGCTGTTGCGAGTGCCTTGGCCGCTTGAGCCACTCGTAGCAGCAGCAACAGCATAAATGGCCCATCGGTGTCACCGTCCTCTCTTTCGATACGGCCACCCACGCGTATTCCGGACACACATTTTTACAAGAAAAAAAAAACTGGTAAAGGCTCTTCTTGGACCACTCATTACAGCATCGAGTCGATAGCTAAATACAGAGAGTTTGAAGAAGCGGGGAACCCATGTAGCGTGCATTCTATACGGGTGTTCCTATGTAGTTTGCTGAGCATGAATGCAGGCCAAATGGACTTACGAATATGGATTTAAGCTTTCTACGTTTGGGGAGGACAAGTCAAAGAGGCAATTGACGAAGCATCTGTTGATACCTTTTACTGTTACCGCAGAGGCCTTATCTGTTTGCTTTAGCACAGAAGCATTGGTGAAACAATGCAGGCCTGCACTGTCGACTCGTTTCTTCATAAGTAACACTCGATAAATGTAAATGCGATATACTCTTTCTATTTAGTTCAAATGTCCATGTGCGTTTTTTTCTGTAAACACATCAACGCACGTTTACCATTTAGAAAATACCGGAGTTGCGCGTACAATAGCAGAAATTATGTGTGTTTAAGGAAATTTACTGCAAGTGAAACTACCACTCCCAAACTGTAATCACTGCTTAGAAAAGTATTACTCGTCTGCTTTGTTTCAATTTCCTGCCACGGAAGTGAACTTTCTATTCGGGTAGACATATCGTCAAATCAAGCGAGCAGGGGCGTTCTTTGCGGTGCTTCTGTGACACACGTTGTCCAATGCACTCGAGCAAAATGTTTTCTCAATGATGTATCTAATGCATATATTGACGACAATGCAGCTTTTCTACTTCTTAGGGTCAAACTATCGATCGGTAACCGCCTAGCACTTCCCCGTGCTTACGTCCAGCGCCGTATTGTAGATTTCGATAAAGAGATAAACGAAATTATAACTTAATTGCGGCACGGTACACGTGTACTTACACTAGGCAATATATGACCACATCGTTCGTGTTTGTACTGCATCCAGTGTCCACTATTAAACTAGTTAGGTTTACGTTACATTGCTCTGAAACTGAGTAATTTTTCTTCACTTACAAATCAATAGTGATTAGTCAATGTTTCAGTTAGTTTCAATAGCGATAATACACAACCTCCCGTATTATCTCCGCGAGTTGCTCTTGTCTCTGCCAGTGTTTACTGTCGACACTTTTTATAGTTTAACATGAAATGTTACTGCCTTTTGGCGCTGGTCAAAAACGGATATGGGCTTGTGTATTACTGCCTGCAAGATAGTCTTAATAGTATTTCGTCAGACCCCACAACCAAACGTAAGTGCTCTGACGATTGATCCCGGTAGAATGGACAATTTCCACTTCCACTGCTACAATCAATCGATCAGAAAGAAGCTCGGCCCACAAATGTAAGGAATCATAGTTTTACTAGGCCGGCCAAGTTAAGTTGTCAAAGTTTGTACAAGTTGTGCTATCCGTCTCTGTAGCGCTCGACTTATTTTTTGGGTGTAGAGATAACTTCGACACATCAGTGCCGAATGAATAATGACATCAATAATGAGGACTGTTACCTTCAGGATGATAGTAACGTCAGCGGCCTCTGATATTCTCACTTCGATACTGGTCAAAATCGATGAATCGCTAGTGACAAATAACATCACCTCGATCACTTTTAAGCACTTAAGCACATAATCAGTTGTACATGGCGAACGTAATCCCGTACTTGTATGTACATTTATATTTGTTGAGTCATTTAGTGTTCAATTCAATTCAATTCAAGCGACAGATTCATCTTTACCATAGTCACAATGATTTTTTGCTTCTGCATAAGGAAACGGCTTGTTCTACCCCACAGAACCGTTAAAAGCAACCCAACAACGGTTGGCCTTTCAGCGTTAATTATATGCGTATTGTTGCTTGATATTTAACATGTGCTGCTTTATTACAGCTTATGAACGCAAGCGTACATTAACATAATAATACCAGTCCATTATTTGTTGCCACTTAACAAGAAACAATATCACAACCGTTTGTGAAAAAGAATGATCGTTAAGCAATAGCGCAACGATATGTATTTCGTCCAAGTATTTATTATAAGATCATTTGCTATATTCCCAGAGCAACAACAGCTGCCAAGGTAGAACAGGTCCGGGACAGTGACATGCCTACGACGAAAGGGATAGCAGTTAACTGATTAACCGACTGCAAACACACGGAACATTGGCACCTAGAGAAACAACCAGAATAAGTGGACAACAGAAGCGTGTGTAGCTGTAAATATATTCGCAATGGACATTGCCGTTATTGCTCATATATAAGCATAGGTAAGTGAGCCTATAAGATAAGTGAGCTGGACAAGATATACTTTCCAATATAGTGTTGACATTCTCTGTCTTTCGCTTGGTAATTACAGACCGCACTGCACTTTCCCATTGCAGATATACATAAAGTAGACCGAGTAGTAGATAAAGTGGACACGGCGTCATCTCGAACGGGCGGTTGATTAGTCGGTTGCCAGAAAAGCTTCATACTTCGAGCATCATCTATCATGGCTCTGACCATTTTCTGCTGTTGCTTCTTCCAGTATGCTACGTCCCTCCGTACGACGGGTGTGGAAACTGCCGCCGTTGCCATATCGCACTATCGTAGCGCAGAGAACATAAGCGTACTCTTCATTGGCTTCACTGTATGCCTCTGTAGTATGGCTCTGTTGCCGTAGCCGATGGTACCAATCCGTCAGCCGACACACGGACTTCGTTGCTTTCGTAAGTTATCAAACTGAAAAGAGGCTCGCACCAGTGACACGCTAGTTTCGGCCGAGATGTGTGTTTGTGTGTCATAGACACAGGCACTAGTGGACGGATGGAGGTAGTCTGTTGCGTTCAGGCTACCGCTGCTATTGCTATCGTCTACCATAATAACGGCGCAATGTGGGCCGCGGTTCTGACCCAGATCGATTCCAGCTCCAGCCGAAGCAACTATTCGCATGCCACAAACTACCACAGCTCTATAGTCAACTATGAAGGGTTATGGTGAACCGCTATAGTGGCAGCGGCACTTCTGTCGTCGTCACTTACGTCCTCACATAAGCACAGCAATCATGACGTAGCTCCGTGGACCCGAATATCTGACTGGAGCAGACATAGTAAAGTTCTGTTTCTGAATATACGCTGTAACAACTAAATATACTTCATACGATTCATTTAATTACGACGACGCAAAGGCATAACGTCAACATGTTGTTATTAATAAAGCATAACCGGACATGAAATGAATCTGTCGATACGTAGAAAAACAGCTTATATATACATCTGGCGACTGCTCGTTATTAATTTGACACAAGCTCAAGAAGAAGCGTTTGTAATATCGAGCAACACCTACTTAAGGCCACTAACTTATCTAACCTCACGTATCGCCGCCTCTAATCCTTAAATGTTTTATTACTCTATAACCATTACTTGATAGCCATATAAACATCATTCTATCGATAGTATGGTGTGTAGGCAGCAGCCGTCACTGGCGATATCGAAAATAACCGTAGTCATTTATTGCTAGAAGTAGCAACAACAATCATTGATAACCTTACGTAAGACGCAGAAAAATATTTGTTAGAATAGCTCCTGTCATCGTCAGCTCAAGTAACCACTTACCGTTTTCAATATTGAAATCTTCTCTCCGATGAACGCCAGCTCACCTGCCAATTGATTGTTTAACTTATCTTAATTTCAATAATTGTTCCCTTTTCTTTATTTTTATCGTCGCTATTGCTGGCAGTGGTGTTGCTCTCGTTGCTGTGATTTGTTTCTGAGGCCCTATCCCGGGACGGCTGCACCTGCTTGTGTACATCTGCACCAAAACTGCACATCACCATTTTTTCTTCATCACCGATAACAACTGCTGATAACCACAGTATGAAGTGGTTTTCGCTGCTATTTTCCCTGCTTCCAAGAGCCAAACCGCCCTCTTCTCTCGATTTTTTATAGTATTCTAAATCTAATGTGTTAGAACGCTCAAATATAGCGAGGGAACTCGCAACATTGCACGTACCGCTCGTACAACTCTGTGCCTAACAAACGCTGACGGATCAACTGACTAATTTTCTTTACTTTTTGACAGATAGAGACAGCCATTAATGCGACAATGGGCACTTGATCGAACGAACCAACAAACAGCGGCTCCACTCTTAATAAATACCATACGCACAATGCACCTTTTGATTTTGCAGATCTGGCAAAGGATGCCCGCCTGGCTTTCGTTAGTCAGCCGATCGACCGTATTTCCGACTGACGAACGTGCGAACGCCTGTGACCAGAAATGCCTGCGTGACTTGTATTCACTGACGTCGACCAACAACAATAATTTTATCATCAATAACAACAACAACAACAACAACAACAACAATCATATTAGCCCCTGTTGTCTCAGGAGAACAGAGCAAGTTGTGCTTTCGGTGCGTTACTGAATGGGCGGCTTTTGTAGAAGCTATACGCTGATGGCTAAACAACAACAGAGCATGGACCGTTATTTTCACTGCTTGCGCTCTTCCGTATATTCCAAGCTAGATCATCACCACGGCCACTGCCCATTGGCCAACAGTTCATAGCCGTTTACGCTGTAGCTGTTCTGCCGAGTCGCCGTCGTCTTTTCTGCTTTGTCTGGTTAGATTCGGTTGGACGGAGGTTATTCGGAGCGGCTGTTCCCGCAAAGAGACAACGTAGTAGGATAACTGAAGTAATGTAGAGAGCAGAGTGAGCGAGTGATTGTGTCAGCAGCGCAGTAGACAACCAGCATCGTTCAGCATAGAGCGTAGAGCGCACCCTCCACACTCACTATCTCTAGCCCGCTGTCTACCAAGACGAGCGCGAGCGCGCCCACTCTACGAACAGTCGCTGTTGCTCGTCATATCGGCAGTACCCAGAGAGGCAAGCAGCAACCTACCTCTCAGCTCTTGCCAGCCTACAGCAATAGCTTACCAACGAATGACAACAGCGGGCAACTCAGTGGTCTAGCTCGTCTGCTCGAGCTAAGTTGGGGCTGCTACTGCAGCAGACAGCACTCGCGGACAATGACAGCGAACGGTTAGTGGCGACGATGTGCGATGAAAACAACAAAGCACATGGCACAAGCTACACAACGGCGTCGTCGCACATGCGCATTACAGCCCTCCCCCCCTTCCCCGTTTGCCGGCCAAAGCAAGCGCACAATTAGATAGCGCCTGTGTCTGCCTTACAAAACAGCCAAGGCGATGACAGCGGCGGCGGCGGTGGCGGCGACGACGGCTAGCAGACGACAACGAAGAACGGAACAGCTTCGAATGAGCGGAAGAACTTGAACCTCTACTGGGACGGGCCAAAAAAGGAAGGAACTAGTAACGGAGCTGAGGAAACAGACCATGATGGATACGCGGCCAGTACAGCTGACAATGTGCAATGTAGATCATGAAATTACATTTACTTGGATTTCCTTATTATGCTCATTATTACATGAATAAGACGTACCAAATTATACTTACTAATCTCCCTTGAAAGCAACAGAATTAACCATTGTAGTTAAAATATTCAGCTGTTCTTAAGGTCAACGTTCATCTGCAAAGCTTCGCCAGCGGGCATTAGGGAAACAACACTGTAAAGATGTAAGCCTAGCACAAAGTATCTCAGATGAGATTGCTTGCAATTTCTAAATAAGTTAATAATAACAGGTGAATAAATTAATCGAGAATGGTTGATGGCATTGCCGAGAAGATAAATGAGACGTACACACATACAGTTAGTCTACCTGCTAACGTTACCTTAAGTTACTATTAGAAAATGCAACAAGACGCCAACTATTTACTTGTTTACTTTAAATCGTAGTCTATTTTTCTCACAATCAGTTGCTGTCAAAAGTCCAGTAATGGTTTTTGCCCGCATTTTTTCGTTCCTTTCTTCGAGTTCTTTCGCCGATTCAGGCTTTCCCCTCCAACGTTTCACGATTTGACATCTGATGTTTACATTCGATGCGATACCGATTGCCCCATTCCACCATACTTCAAACAGTGCCCAACAGCTTTCCCGCTGAATATGTTCCGATTTCCGACGATTAACGGTACCGCTCAGTGCTGTTCAAAGTGTTTCCATAAGGGCGGTAAGGGCGCGAGGAGGAGGAGGAGGAGGAGAAGGGCTGCGACCACAGAGCGCAGAGAGATAGATGCACAGGCAGCCACTGCCGCTTGGCAGCACTGGCAACAGCTAAGCGCAGAGGCAACACAGTCTCGGGTCGAGTGAGGAGTGCAGGTAGAGCTACACGTACGGGAGAAAGAAGGCGCACGGTCGTTCGCGGCCGCTGGTTACCGAGTGAAATAGATACAGCAGAGTAGGCACGACCTATTCGTTACTTGCTTTTGGTTTACTGTGGTGCCGTATGCTCCTAAGATCTTAGTTGGATGTCGATGCAGTAAGTCTGTGCGCTTTTGCAGCCGTAAACAGAAAGACAAACGTGGAGTCCTCGCGTGTAATTAAACGTAATGCACTTGCTACATTGTACCTTGGTGCTACCGTTCATTTGGGGGCACTATATGTCGTGATCTTGTGCTGTGTGCTAGCATCATCCACCAGCAAAAACAAGTTATCTGACAGTTGGAGAAGACACAGAAAGGAACCAACCGGCAGTAAAGTGTGTGCCTGATCTGGCATGCACCGAAAGCAGGCATGAAGTTCACCGAGCACCTGGCAGCGCATATTACACCGGAATGGCGGAAACAGTACATTGTCTACGAGGTTCGTTAAATTCATAATAGTTCAAACCGGACGCACACAATAGCTATACAAAAGAAGGAAAATACAAAGAGTATGTATACATTATTTGCGTCAAGCCATAGAAGCATACATACTTCAGGGACGTTTAAATTTGCTAGCTTCTCTATTCTATACTCAGCGTGTGCGCAGGCATGTTCTTCTTTATCAGGCCATATCTCAGTTGTCGTATTCGAGCACGTCTGTTCGAATATGATTGAGACAAAAGGAATGATATATAAAATCATTTATCTATCAGCGCACGGGACGAACGCTTCGTTCGCGGGTGACGCGTGAAAGAGGAGAAGACCGGCCCACTCTATGTGGTCCAATGGTAGGAGGAGCGACTTGCGCAAGCCGACGGAGTGCGGTTCAAGGAAGTGCCTGCCGTTGACTGCTCTATTTTTGTTGGCGACGCGCTCGTGCGGCAACTGCTGTGCAGCTCCTTGTGGTTTCTCCGTCATTCATTAGAGGATCGTCCAAATCGGCGCTGATAAAACTCCTGACTCGAACATTGCCACCGTTGAAAGATGGAAGAGATTTCCTGCTTCTGCCTTGAATGGGATAACAAGAATGGGTAGATGAAATATATGAGTAGACGGCGATGGCAAAGGAGGCGTATTAGCCCGTGGTGGCGATGGAGGGGCCGATGGTCTTCTACCACTCCGCCGGTCACTAATATTGTAGACTTGACTATTCGCTGTCCTTCTAGGTTCGCTCTTTTTAGCCAGTCACTGCTTTGGGCATGGACGCGTGATTACTGTGCGATCCAAATAGTTGCCCTCGTTGTCGCTGACTTTTCTGGCTAAGATTATTATTGGTATCGTCATGAAAGCAGTGATCATACGAGGAATCGGTTCCACGACATGATTCAACGGGCGGCGATTTGGTAATAATTAGAATTTGAGCTGACCTTTGCTGGTGCGAACAGGCCAGAAACAAGTTGCATTCGTCTGCCCAGTCTTTTTCTAGTCTTCGTTGGTTACAGAACTAAGGATATAGGCTGTGGAAAAACGAAACCCCACATGATAGTTGATGTAGAGAGCTTATATAGAAAGACGGGACGGTAAATCAATAAGGGGCTATGGTTTATGATACGGTATTGGTGTGAGGGTCAAAGCGCCGAACACACAGAGAGCGAATAAAGCCAAGATCGCTCTCTATTGCTGTCTGAGCATCCTCGTTCGCGCCCCTTTTCTACTCTTCGCCAAGTGGCCTCCTGTGTATTTCTGTCTGTATGTTCAACTGACGAGCAACGATCGGCAGTTTGTTAGGCAACTGCCGTGCAACGCCGGAAAAAGAGAATGTTTCCATCTCATGTGGGCTTTTTCTGGAAGATTAGACGAATAGCAAGCGACTTGTATGGTTGCCATGCGTTTACTTGAACTAATGAGCCGAGCGCCATGGCGTTCTGTAATCGCTGACTGCTCCTCGTGTTGTTCTCGACGTGTGCGCATCTGTTCGAATAAAGTGAGCGATTGTCGTAAATGTCTTGAACGTAAAGAGCAGATAGAGTCATGGTACACTGGCACAGTTCGGCTAGCGATGCTTACACTGGTGTGTATCATGCCTTGATAGGCCTCTTTGGTGTTCTGAATACGACCCTGACTCGTATACATCAACAAGAAAGAAACGTTTTACACATAGAAAAGTATTCAAACACGTAAAAATATTTTGGAGTGAGGGTAAAAGTCTTTGAAATCGGCGGGAGACAGGCCAGACGAATGGAAGTCTATTTAAACACGGGCTAGTTGAAGGAGACGGCATATTTTTACATAGTATCGACAGTACTGATTCGGGAGATCGCGTGTATATGGAGTAGGTAGTTGTGAAACTACCTTGTGTTTCTCTGCTGTCCGCGTAACACCTGAACAGTGTCCAATATCCGATGTAATGACAAATATATCCATTTGTTTGTTTACAAGCAGCTAGATAGAGATGGAAGATCCTGCCGCACAATATGGCCGCAGTCTGAATCAGCGATTGAAGTTAGCATATGAAGATAACGTACGTGCTTACAGCTTTAGCCAAGCAAATTATTATTAATTGCTTCGCGTAACGAATCATACTCGAGCTCGATTTTATGTTTAGTACGAGGAAAATTATGCGTTGTCGCACAGGTCGATTTGCTGAACATTTCTCTACCAGAGCCCCACACCGTGTGTAACTGTGCTGGTAAATTAAGCTCATCACCATTGTTTACTGACCAAATCAAACCTGCTCCACCTTAGATGATGCACGATCCCCATCAAACTTTAGGACCTCAACTCAAATAATATACATTACGATATGATGATGCATCTGTATATCTTGAGCATTCCGGGATGACTCAATAATTTTTTGTCGGTAACCACTAACGGTCGCTTGCGAGTCGCGAGGATGAAGTTGTGTCATTCGAGTTGTGATAGCCAACGCCAACTTTTTTAGCGTTGACATTAATGATGTCACTGTTTAATAGAATCTAACTTTAGAATAGCCGTAACAGGAACCAGCCCTAATGCTGCCTTATTCTTACATCCAGATTCAAGCCCTTTGACCACCATAATGAAATCGAGATCCTGTAAGTTTCAGGTAGGCGTTGTTATATAAAACCGATTCGTAACTTTGTGCAACAATATTTAAAGTTGCTGCTGTCCAATCATTATGTCGTTACAAGGCTATTTAGGACGCGTCTTGTTTTTAACGACCGGTGATCGTGTCAGCTGGATCCTGCTGGTATACGAAAGCTACTTTCCATTGATATACTTGGTGGCTTTCTCCAAGCTCTTCGTACTCAGGCAGCCTAGCAGAAATATGTACGTATACAGCCTAACGCCTGCTAGTATTCGAAACTGCCGCTGATTGCCTCATGAAAATGTTGGGAGGTTTACCTCATAATATCCCTTTGGAAACGTGTAATGCAAGCTGGTATATAGCCCTAGACGGTAGCTATACCGGTGGTGTCATTTTCAGCTAGGTATCTTTACTATAGCGCAGTTTGCGCTCGTCTCGTGCTTCATACTGTATAACTTAACGCAAGGGAGTCGGTCGGAGTTAACATATATATATATATATATATGTATATATAATATAATAGAAGTCAAATACCATTACTTCACATCCCTTAATCTTTTTCTTTTGAAGAAAAGATATCATAATGGGCCAAAAGCTGGTAAAAAATATGTTAACATTCTGGGCATTGATAATAAAAAAGTGAACATAGAGAGCTTAATCGGTAAACGCCTTTTATCGCACACAATAATGTACGTCTACATTTCATCGCTGGGTATGCTTCAAATCGAGTCTTTCTCAAAACGCACTCGTCTTTAGGAAAAAATCTAGCTGTCGAGGGGAGTTAATCAGCGGATATTGACACCACAGAGATTTTCATGTTGAGCTTGACTTTATAATAATGTGTGCTCCCCGGCAGCATAGACCACAGCAAGAAGACTAATCGCAATAAATAGCTTTTTGGGCTTGTTAAGCTATCCTTCGTTCGCGATGGCTTTCAATCTATAAGATCTGTAAGAGGCGCCCATTGCGGCTTAGAGGGGTAAAAACATACGTTAGTAAAGGCCCTCCTGTTCAAGAGTACACCTTCTTGCCTGGCAAAAAGTTTCGACTTGCTCGATCTCATAAAAGGCCTTAGATCTCATTTTCTAGTTTCAGCAATTGATGCCTTTTTTAAGAGTTTTAGGTCTAGAAGCAGAAGTGTACCGCATTCGAAGGCAGCTTTTAAGATAAGGAAGCAATGAGGAATAATGCCCAGAAAGAAACGAACCGGGCAAGCCTTCGTATTGTCACCCCATTCGCAATTCGGGGCTTACACGATAAATTACACATAGATGATAGTTTTCAAGAGCCTAGTGTAACGGGCATAAACTGTGTAATACGTCCTTAAATTCGATCAGCGTTGCCCACCTCCTTTTCTACTCAATTCATTACTTTCGTACTTGAAAAGTGCACTGCACAAATACATGGTCAGCAGTTATCTATAGGTGAAGAATATATATATAGCCGCTAACTTCAACCGCATGTCGTTACTGCGATCTTGATACCTAGATTTCGAAGAGTGAGCAGGGGGGTTCCTAGGGTTAAAACTGACCAAACAACTTGACCTATTGCCATCGCGTCACTCCCTAATAGCACCTTTTATAATAAGAATTAAGCATCGCCATTACGATTCTACATACTAATAAATGCAAATGGAAAATACAGTCTTTCTCGCAGAACATATCTTGCATAAGACAAAGCAGCTTACCTTTGTTAATGCTGATGTATGATTTATTTTGCAATGAAGCCGTGTTTGGAGCTTTCCTAGCCGGCTTGCATGATGCGTTATTTGTTTCCATTCAAGCGATTGTTGCCTGTAGGCAACTATGATCGTAAAGTAAACCAGCATTTAAGGGGCAAAATTTATATCAGTGAAAATTAAGCCTGTGAAATTAAGCCACTGAAATCATTTCTAGCTACCCCGTAGTTAGCCTTAGTCGTAGTATAACTGGCCTACCACCATAGCACAGTTTCGTCATACTTGGAATAGCGATCTGCCTTCATCAAATGCTTGCACCAAAATAATGCTTTTTTTATTTTCGTGACAGGAAATGAAGACAAAATTGTACGAAGCAATCGAACGGGCACCCTCATCCGAAGGTGAGGATTTTTATCGAAGCCGTCATTACTTTTCATAGGGAATACTGAAACAGTATTATATTTACGTAATACCACTACTAATGCGCTTTTTCGCTCTCTTTCCGAAAAACCTACGTGCTTAGAAAAACAACAGTGTTTAAATGAATTTAAATAGTCTTTTGACTTGTGGAGTTGTTAACTGAGTTAGTTATTTCACCATTCTCTGCATTATGATATAGACAAGCTCACGTTTTTCTATTGCGCAAATGCGCACAAAACCAACATGAGACAATCTTGATATGTCTTTTTTTAGCTACACCTTCCTTCTGCCAAAAAAAAATGTTTCAGTTTGTTCCAGTGTACTTTTTTTTTTAATTACTAGCGATTGGTCGTTGCTTGAAGCTCAAATTCGTGTAACTTGTGCAGCAATCAAACTTCCTGACAAGCTAACTTCGAGTCGCGGCCTGAACTGTATCTTCGTACGCCTATCAGATTTGTTAAGGACAGATACAGAATTGTCAATTTCGAATCATTGCATTTGCTTCAGCTGATTTAGGCTAGACACCTTCAGGATGTATGGATAAAAGGTTTCAATAGAAAGATGGGAGTGCTTACAATTAGTAATTAATCCGTGATCAAACTCAAGTTCAGAATTCTGAGCCGTCAAATTTATATCAACGCTCGGATGCTCAGTCGGTGGTAAGTTTCCATATAGGAATGAGTGTAAAATTACAATACCTTTACAAAGCTCCGTCTCTCAATGTAATGAATAATGGCGGTTCAGGTTAAAAATGTTAAGGACAAAATACAATCCATTTTAGCCAATATTTTACTACTAGGTTTTTAAAATTATCGCTCCATGTAACTTCATTATTACTCACCGATGTATTTGAACGATTTTTATCTAAATGACTAATATTTAAATTGTAAATTAATTTAGGAAAGAGAAAAATAATTTATAGTCGAGTGTTTCCGATGTGAACCTGAAAATAGCTAAGTGGCATTATTTTGTGGTAGGACGTCATAGGCCTCTTACAACAAAGCTTAAGGTTCTGTTCTGTAACGAGAACGTTCTGTTTATAACCATAACTCTAATCTGAACTTCGTGCATAATAGTAAAATTATTATTAGAACGAAGAAGCGATTGCAGGAGGTCGGAAGGACATTGGTAAAACAACGAAACGAACGTGATGGTCAAATGTGAGGTTGAAACAAAACGAGAAAGTGATCATTCATTATTTTTTCATTAATAATATTTGGAAACGACGAAAAAGGCGTAAGGTAATTATGTGCCGGCAATTTTACTACGATGTCTGTCTTCTAAATTAAACTGTTTTTGCTTATGCTGTTTTTTTGCACATGCTTAAGTTAACGAAATCCGTTTTTCTTAAAACCGAAAAATATTTGAAATAATACAATTGTTGACTATGAAGGCTAACAAGCGTTCTGTAAGCGTGCTCATAAAATAGGTTAAAAATTTGCAAAATAAACTAAAATTGGTTCTATTGGTCCAAATAAAAAAACGTTCTAAAGTAGAAAAATGATAAATGCATTCGAAAAAACTCTATTTCGCCATATACTTAGCATAAGTCTATATTGGAGGTTGCTATTCATTGTGCCCACTGTAAAGCAGGCGCATTTAATCCTCTGATATTCGTTCTATAAGGACTTGACACCTTCACCCTTCACAAAATACCTATGTGAATATAAAAATAAAATCAAGTTTTCATATGTAATTTTGAAGAGAACGTTGAATGCTTCAAAACGATTGAATTATAAGCACCTCTTAGCAACCGAAACTAGTACCATCTTAATTCCCGAAAGAAACTCACAGCGCTATAGTTTCTAGCTCCACAACCCAAAAATGTTGTTGAGCACGGAATAGTTTAAAAATGATAACCGGAAACATCCATTTTTATGTTAGACGTTTTGGTTTTGGTTTATTGTTAACGTAGCCCTGCCTACATTGAAACGCCAGCTATCTGTTGTACTTCAACGATTCAAATTCCTGCTTGTTTTTGTTTGTACTTGCTTCATAATCTATGTGCTAAATTTGCGGCAAAAATATCTCTATGAGCTTGATTTTTTTATTTTTGAGGACTGTCATTGTGTAAGGGCTGCTTGAAATGATCATTAGTCCCTAGCGTTTATATGGGTAATTGTTCCAAAGATCGTGCATATATTAGATATGCCCTTCTCTTATTGACACGCTAATCAAAAGGTTTACTAGAGTCATTGGTTACGAAAGACGGCATGTAACGGCTTGCGTCAGCCTACCAATATCTTACCAGACGTTAGGATCTCAGTTGTGACCAAGACTAACGTAATAGGATTCTAAACGAAATTGTATTGATGCCACTTTGGTTTTCTACAAAAAAACATATCATGGTGTTTCCTATGTACGGTAAAAAGGTGTACCGCTAAACACTGTCAGATCCTCAATTCTCATTTTGATTAACAGAAATGTGAATGAAAATTTGTTTTTTTCATTTCATTCAAAAGAGTTTTCGCTTTCTACGATAAAACTTCAAATTACGGGAACCACTGATCAACAAGAGCGGACTTTAAGGACTAAAGGTCAACAAAGTAACCAACATAGGACAACGTCGGAGAACAAACGTCGTTTGCAGATACGGGATAATGCTGAATGCCAATATGTGTTTCGTCTTTCGCATGGGTAGACAAAAATTCGGGGAAAGGCCATCTAAGTTTATCGTATCATTAACACACAATTTGGGTAATCATGCCGTAATACCTTAACGTTTCAGATTGCTTTGTACCAATAAATGCAGATATTCAATTATGCACGCATAGTTTAGCGTGATGATCGCAATTCTACGCGATTAAAGTCACGTGTAAAACAGATTAACAGCTTGCGTCTTGTATTATGTTGGTGTCCTCCTGAATGCTTTGTTCTTTGAGTACAATCGTAACTCAGGTACTTGTTCAAGGTACTTTTCTTTTTCAATTGTATGAGTAATTTTGAAAAATGCTGAAGACTCGCAGCCCTTTACCGTAGGGTTGTGTCGGTAGCATGTGTTGTCATATTGTCGGTTTCTCTGATCGGACATTCTTCTGTAAATTGGGATTAGCTAAACACTATACTGATTAGGTAAAGCTGTGTATAAAAGGTTTACAACCTCACGTTACAGTTTGCGCGTCGAACTGCTAGTACTTACATCGATAATCTTCAACATGCTACTGTAACCTAAAAGGTCATTTATGATGTGATTGATTTACGGTTGATACGTTGACAGGTTCTATGCATTATATTTAAAAGGTGTTTGGGCATATGTTCTCTTCTATGTCTATCGTAACGGAAGATCTAGTCTGGAATAACGCTTCCATGAGGTAGTAATTTGCATTTCCCTTTTTCATAATAGCTTCGTGAGAAGATCTTTCGAGTAAGATCTACCATTAATTTAAACATTGGAGTAACCACTGGATCACCTGGTGTATTCGACAGTGGTTTCAGATGTAGACTCACGCACATGTTTGTGTTAAGAATGAATATTAATTTTTTGTTCTGTCTGCTCCGCTGGGTAACACGTTTACTGTCCTGTTGCTGATGCTGACTTATCAATGATTGGACGGACGAACTCGTAGTGGTTGAATTAAGTGTTATCGAACGCTACCTCGCCACGTTCGATGAAGGCTTTCTTCAGTATTGCGATAAGGAGCTGGCCAAGATCAACACGTTCTACGCTGAAAAGCTCGCTGAAGCTACTCGAAAGTTTAGCAACCTAAAGGCTGAGCTGTATAATTATGTATCGAAAGTCGAAGGCGGTCACAATAAGTTCACCAATAAGCGGAAGTATGTACCACCACTAACATTAGTTCAACAACGTAGTTCAAGGCATGGAGAAGTCAGCTAAATGAAAAAAAAAGCATTTCATTCTCATCAACAGCTCGTCATGTTTGTTACGTACTCCTCTAGCAGAGTTGATTATATCAGTGTTCGTTTACGTCAGATTCTACCTGTACTGGCTTTCGAGCGACGGTTAGTTAAAAAAAAAATAGAAATTCTACTGGAGAAGTTGCTATTTCAAAAAATATCTACAGAGTAATAGTATATCGTACTCGAATTCTGTAATTATAGTCTAAACAGAAACATTTAAAAATATAGCCTTAAGTTGATTACAAAATGACTAGTACATGAAAAGAAGAAAAACACATTACGTTTTGATAGAAAACAATCTGTAAGATAAGAAATCCTAACCCTTTAAGCGTACCGGGTCATTTATGATTAGGTCTTTTATATGGGGGCATACCTGCTATCGTATCGTTTCCCTATCAAAAGGAGTCAGTAAAAATTTATAGAAGTAAACTGTGATGTTATCTGTGCTGGGCAAAAAAGCCGATCTATCGGCCCGTTAGTTGTGTTGCCCAATAGAATTAGCCCAATAGAATAGTTTTGTTGGCACTAGTCATTCTGTAATAGTATTCGCCCTAGCCGTAGCAGTAATCTTGTCTATCGCACTACATGGCTTCGTGGCCACTTATATATTATTAACTTGGTTCGCTCTACTTTTCTTTGCTGCAGACAGGGAGCGTAAGTCACCATTTTTGACATATTTTTATGTGTTATTTGTGCTCAGTTTCTGAGACGTACGTTTCACAGTCTATTATTAGTACAAGTGATGTTAAGAGGGTTCTAACTACAATTAAAGCTTCTAGATATCGGAGTCCTACCAGGCATAAACACAGAGGCGCTAACTGCATGCCAATTATATATTCCCCATAGAAATTTCGTATTAAAATATCTGATTACTGATACGAGAATTATTTTTTGAAAGAGACTGAATAAAAAAATGTTGCCAATCGCGCAGGTGGTCCTGACCGACACTACGACCTAAATCCATATGATCAATCCGTAACGAAGCCAAAATCATCCAGTTAGCGGGTGCTTTTAAAAAGACCACGGCTATAATCGATGGTCAAGAAAATGCTTAATCACCTGTCTGTCGCTATGCGTTGCGGGGCGAGGGCTTAAATATATGTGAATGAATCTTTCCTATTGTATCAGGTGAACGATTAAATGCAAGTCCTAGGTAGCGTCTATTTTTCTGCAGCATGCCATCTAATTGAATCTCCATGCAATAGTTTTTTAGGGTTTCTGATTATTTTCGCTTGAATCATTAACACGCATGCAGAAGTTGTTCGATTTCGTCATGTAGTTTTCATCTCTCCATTGGTATACTGCGTTTGGCGAGCAGTCGAGAGTTCGGTGCCTCATCGATGACACGCTTACATGACGGGGGCTGTGCTTGCTGCTATCATAGTGTGTTTAATATGGCAATAGTTTACGATTTTTTTTATTACTGCAGGAGTGTTGCTTTGACAACACTTGTGGCTCCCTTTGACCGCAAAGCGAAAGAGGTTAAATCTCATACGCGGAAGCTGCACGACCTAAAGCTCGCCTTCTCAGAATTCTACCTCTCGTTAATATTGCTTCAAAACTATCAGAACCTTAACTTCACGGGTTTCCGAAAAATACTCAAGAAGCATGACAAGCTATTGGGTAAGTGAACACTTGACTAGACCTGAACTGGGCTTTTGTTCTCAAATAAATTCAATGTACCTCAGTGATTAGTGTCCCTTCTTTACTGCTAAGGTTGTTTTTTTCTGAAACATATATGGATCTACTTCTATATTTAGTAAATTCATAAGGCTTTCATAAACGATGTCAGTTCATTGCAAAAATGCCAATAACCATGTCACAGGTTGACGATGATAGTAATATGGCCGTGCAAAGAGTTAATGGACGCAGGGATTTTTTTTTATTTAAGCCCTTCAAGACTAAAAGACGTCGGTGGGTAACCGCTAACGTAAGAAAGAGGTGCAAAGTCGTGAAGACGTTTCGTCTTGCGAAGCTTAATTGAACAAATATTTTGATTCTCACGCAATGTCGAAAAATTATTACTGAACGGCAGGGACCAATTCTGGTGCTCAATGGCGCCAGAGTCACGTGGAGACAGCTATGTTCTACACGAACAAGGATATCGACAAGATCATCGGGGAGGTGGAAACTCTTGTTACTTCCCAGCTGGAAGGTGGAGATCGGCAAAAAGCAATGAAACGACTTCGGGTGCCTCCTCTCAACGATCAACACTCGCCCTGGATCACTTTTAAGGTCGACCAGCACTGATCTCGTATATTGGATTATATCCATACGATCGCAGCTTATCCAAATGCCAAATCGATTCCAAGCGAACAGAGCAGTAATAAGTGAGAAAACCGAAATCAAAATAGTATACTCATACACGTATGTAAGTTACTATTTAATTCATTGCAAATAATAATAACTTAAGCTAATTACATCTGCTCAGTAGGTTAGCACATTCCGTTACAGATCAACATAAGTAATAGACCTACTTACGTTTTTCTAATTCTGTAATAACAAAATGCATTTATTCGATAGGTTGGGTTTTTTCTCGGGGCCTGTTTGATTTTGATGGTGGCCGTTGCACTGTCCGCAGTTTACACTCAGGCGCGTAACGATTGGCGAGTTGTATTCAGGCTCTACCGAGGAACTTGTCTTGTTGGTAAGTTACACGTCTAAACATAAAAAAGAGCAGATATTTTAAGTAAGGCTTTCAAGCGAATTTTTGTTTTGAGTTGGCATGTTTGACGTTACATGTTTGTGAAGAAGCTTGATTCTGTTAAATAGATAAAAATTATGGACGAGGAAGTAATGATGCTTTTACCCAGAAGTCTCTTGTATCCGCGGTAATCCAGCGAAACTGCATTGATTGTCGATGCTGAACGATGGCTTTAACATAAACTAGAATTAATAAAGAAGGTGCGATCAAGAAATATTTGAAACTTCGTCATCAGTTTCTTTATTTGCACACAAGTCTTTTGTGCCGTACTTAATCAGCTGTACGGTGACGATAGTGATATGTGTAGTTAGTGAAAGACCCCACAAGCCCGTTAAGTGTCGAGATGTTTATCAGTTAAATATACAGTCAACCATTTTCTTTGCGACTATGTTAGATGAGGCCGAAACAGAAAATTTCCACTGCCGCAAAGGTTGCACGGAAGTTGGATGTGAGCTAATACCGCTACCTACCGATGCTGTAACGCTGTTCAAACAATCCATTTTCTGCTGATAGTAAATAGCTGCTTCTTGGCAAAACCACTGTACTAGTCTTCCTCTAATGTGAAACTGACCATCCTATTTTTTGTCCTATTACACACGTAACTAGAGTATTATCAGCGTATTCTCAATGTCAACCTAAGTTGTTGTGTATTCGTCAGTACTAAGATCCAGCAGCCCGTGCTGTGTATGATACGCGTTTAGCACGAGTGGTTATAGTGCTCTAGGTCTTTAGGGCCAAAATTGCCCGAGATAATGTCAAGAACTTTCAATTTGGTTGATCTATTAGTTTTAGCTGACATTACTGATGCTATTTACAGAATAGTACTTATAGTACAAAACAGAGCAGGCAAACGAACGCTATTGCTTAGCGAACAACTGTGATATGATTCATTTTTCTGTAATGCTCTCCGTTAGCCTCTGTTTGGGATCTTTTTCTTCTACAAGTTTTCTAATGTCTACGTATTCTTGCAACAAACAAGACATCGTTGGCCTAACAGACTGTCTCCTCGTAATCATTTCATCGTTACATTGTTGGATTAGATCTTCCTGATTGAGGCTGCTGGCCTTACGTTGAGCAGGAATAGCGCATGAAGTCTTCTAACGCGAAATGTAAAGGTCACCTCTGACAATAAACCCAAGCGCGATAAATTGGCCGTATCTGTCAGCATGGAAGTGTTATCATGCCGTTGCGAACGGGATGACCTTGAAGTGATAGACATGCGCCAAGGGCGGACGACCTGTGGCGTATGGATAAAATTTAATTTTCGTGGTGTATTGTATAAACATTGGTGAAAAAAACACTTTACTCATAACTGCTAAAAGGAATAGCATTAGCTATCGGATGAATCGAGCGGACTCTTTGAAGCGTCTCTGAATAAGGAATGAGATTCTTGCACGCAGACGTATATAAATGGAAGCTCAAATGTTTGAGAACTCCGCAATGCTCGAAAGGATCAAGATGGCTGTGTCAATATGAGACCAACAACATGCAATACGAACTTAAGTCATAGTTTGTAGTAGGAGCCATTTATCTTGAAACGAAAGGTGCTTAGTTGAAGGTGACCACTTTGTAGAGCATTCTTTTTATAATAGGTAATTTAATATTAAAGACGAATGACATTTTTGAAAATTTGCGGAAAAATGGGACAGAACACATTTTGTTTAATCAAAAACTTGTTCTTGAACACGTTCGAAAAAGACATAATGATCGAATGAGTCGGTGCAAAACATCTAAAAGCCTCAAGATCTCTATATATATATATATATATATATATATAGCATACTTCTAAATTGAGACAGTGAAAAGCTACTGGAATGGTCTTAGAATCTTTCGCAGGAAGAAACGCAGTGCCTATATCGTCGCACCCTCCTCTATATCAAAAGGACCAGCAAATGATAACGTATCGAATGATTAGGGTAATAATAGCAGCTTTCGGGTGTCTGTGCGAGTCTCTTGGACCGATATATCAAATGGTTAGCTGGATGCATTGCGTATATGAAGTCAGTATAATTTATTTCAGTAGCGTTATTTTATACCTAGATACATTATATAATTAGACGGATTAGTAATTCAGTTTATCGTCTTTGAATTTTTGGGACGTACCTATTGCTACGATGATATCAATCCAGTGTCTCAAATCGGAGTCTCATTAAAACAATAGACGACTTTACGATTAAATCAGGATAACGCTTGTAGTGCTTGAGGCGATTTTACAATATCTGGGTCGAAATGCGTGAAAAATCAGTTGTGTTAACTTAAAAGGTAATTTCAATGTCTTGCTACGATTGTGGTGTGTAACTTAATGCGCATGACTATAACTGAGCAGACGCACTCAAGCAATATTAGAATTACATAGCATAAAAAATAGAAAAAAAAAAATGTTTGAGAAATTTCTCTGGAACTATATAATATAGATGGTTGCCTTCGTCACCGCGTATTTGACTTCCATACCGTGAAATAGTGCCTTCGAACTGCTGCGCATCCGAACAATTACGTAGAGATTATCATTAGTTAGTATCATAGTCAAACGTAGCGATCATTACGTTAACGTTCAAAATAGGCCAGAGTATGGGGTTAAATGAAGACCTCTAAGGCCATAAATAGAATGAAGGGTAACTTTTAATGGTAACCAAAGTGGAGAATGCGATAGGTCAAACTTTAACCCACAGACACAATGGTACGGCTAATGCTGCATATGTTTGTAGGGACGCGGTGTTCCATTCAGGTCAAGTAGAAGGGTCGCAGCTTAAGGATGGCCATAGTTCACCATTATTCTGGTTTGAGGATCGGTAGCCCCTCCGACTGCTGCTGTTTTGCAGAGGTCCCCTACACATGAGCGCAACAAGTTATTGAAATATATCTGGTTTTAGACACTTCTCTTATATCTTGTATTTGTACGTTCGTAGATCTACAAAGTATTCTTTAGTTTCGAGGTCCTTACTGAGTAACGTCCCCAAAACTTCGTGTTGACACAATAACCCGTTTGAAAACTCTCTTAATCTGAAATGTAAATGTAAACATGTTTCAGAAAATCTCTATTACAGTGAAATAAATAAATCCAGAAGTCAACCGCCATTATTATCGATTAGAATTCCATTTATCAACCATTTAATAGAAAAATTAACAAAAGAATACTAACAAGATAAGTTATAACATGTAAGTACTAACATTGTTACGTCTTAATATGTGCATAAAAAAACCCTTTAGAATGTGGCTATGCCTGAGCTTAACGTCTTGATACACTGTGACGCCTGTTGCCATAATGCATTTCTTTCGATTTATAGTACATATTAGAAGGTATTTCCTTCCGTATACTTTCTTATCTATTCCAGTTATCTTTCTGTTTCTAATTGGTATAAATGTATATGGTTGGCGAACTTCGGGAGTCAACCATGTCCTAATTTTCGAACTCGACCCACGGAACCATTTGAGCGAGCAGCACTTAATGGAGATGGCGGCGATTTTCGGCGTCTTATGGACACTCTCAGTTCTGGCGTTCCTTTACGCTCGGCCTTTGGGGATTCCCACGTATGCCAATCCTCTTGCGCTAGTCCTTTTCATGCTCCTGTTCCTTCTCAATCCAACGCATACGTTAAGGCACAACGCTAGATTCTGGCTGCTTCGAGTGCTCGTGAGTCCAGATTGATTCGGATGAACAGTTCACAGCCATTAATCTATAATCGTTAAATAACTAATAATAAATAATAATAGTAATATGCAAATATCGTTTAAATTTAATTGCTGACAAATGAATTCGTTTTTAAATTATATTTACATTAGCACTTAGCAACGCTACTCTGCTATTGTATACATGTATTGTATGTGTTTACGTGCAGACATTTTACTCTCTGATCCCTTTCCATTGTCCGTATTTGTAAAATCGATTTGGGAGCGCTATTAACCACATCCCGTTTGTATTGTTGCATGCTTTACTTTTGTCCTGTGGTTTAGTGCCGTATTTTCGCAGCACCCTTCTTCTACGTAAACTTCGCGGATTTCTGGCTGGCAGATCAACTCAACTCTTTGGTTCCAATCTTCACGGACGCTCAGTACTTCGTGTGTTTCTTCGCGACCGATTTCAATTGGATGGAGAACACGGGTAAAGACGAGCCTACTCTCATCTCGCTCGAAGGAGGTACGGAATCGCGCCACGACCATTGCCCATCATTCAAATCTCAATGAGAATCAAGTATTGAACCTGAATTTCAACCGCCCCGCCCCTTCTTTCTGCACTGTACCACACGTGGACTCGTAACTTTATCAGAGCCTATTTTTAATCCTAACATATCCATCAAAAATTGGGGAAAATTGTATTTTAAATGTGTCATATCTTATAGCTTCTTCCCGCTAAGGTTGAAGGTTTCCGAAGGTACACTAGCTTCATTTTCTATGGGATAGTCGTGTCTTTGTTGGTTGATTTAATATAATTTACTAGAGTAGCTATCTACATCTATTTACTACGGGATCTACTCGTATGCCATAAACCTTTCTGTCAATAAAATTAGCTGTCGGGAATCCATCCAGAAGGCTTTATATCTTCAACCAAAATTTTTATAAAATACATTAATTTATCGAGTAACAAAACGCGTATTGAAGAAGTTGTTGACGCGCTTATAGGATGTGCTCCAAGTGGTTTTATCTTCCCGTGGTGGTATATATACTTGACGCGTGATGGTGCTTCTGTCATTGGTGACGGTATCCGGATCCTCAAGAGCGGTAACGCACGCGCATGGAGTTACGCATCGACGAACAAGCACGAAACGCCTCTGCAAGCTGCCGTGTTTCGGTTGATTTTTCGGTTATCAAGACTCTAACTAGTTTTTGTGTGACCTACTTATGTTCTCCCATCTGCTGACTATACTGAGATGATTACGTTATGTACTTTTCTTTTAAAATGTCATATTTATCGCATAGCGTTTTGTAAATAGAGTATCTCAAATATATCGCAATCAACCGATAAACAAGTAGTTCGCTAAAGCAGTTCAACAAAAACGTTACTGGTTGTTTTTCTTCGAGATAAATTTTGCCTTGATGTTCTCGTTTTTATATGTCTAGTTTAATAGAGATTAGTAGATAGTTACTGTCTAGCTGGTGCCCTTTACCAAACCTTCACAATGTTCAGGTGTTCGTTAGGGCTCAGTAGATCGAATGGGTCACGATCTCTCAATTTACTTACTGGGCGCGTACGGCTTAAAATAGCTTGCCGAAACGTAATAGTTTGATAGCGTATCATTCGATCATATCAACAATTATTGGTATTAAGGATGGGTTATGTTTCTGCGTTCAAAAGCATGGTTTAGTTCCAGTCTGCTGCCTGACTGCTTAGCGGCATGAGCCTAATTCGAGCAATTTGTTGTATAGTGTTTGCATAACCCTACATTGTAAATCGTATTAGTAGACAGTATTTCTACCGCGTTGGCATTTGCCGATGGTCATTTGTCCGCGTGCCTTTTTCTTTGTACCTGATACAGATGCTTACAAATGCATGAATCGTACGGCGAACATCATCCTTCGACCAGTGCTTTCCTGCCTTCCAGCGTGGTTTCGTTTCGCGCAGTGTCTTCGGCGGTATCGCGACACAAGAGAAGCGTTCCCTCATCTCGTTAATGCGGGAAAATACTCGACCACCTTTTTTACCATCACGTTTTCAACGCTCTTCAACCTTTACAAATGTAAGCAATGAATGAGCTGACATTTGCCGATATCTACCCATAAAATATAGATTTAATTCCTATGTAGGAATACAATATGTTATTTTGATCATAAATAAATAATCCTTATAGAATTGTTTGTCATGAATAGAGAAAAGACTTGAACTAGCGTGCAAATAGTGCTGTTTTTTATGTTAATTATCGCTACATTCCCCGGTTTTATAGTCTTCATCGATCTTCCCACAAATGGCGTCCTTTCTACCGATGGTACACACGTTTCCATAGTACTTTAAATACAAACTTGACTACGCTTATTGGAGCTTCCCAAATTTTAAATATTGATAAGATTTAACTCTATACGGGTATTACTTGATGATAACAATGTATTTTTATTATGCTGTGTCTTCATTTGCATTTCAGCCCAGTATGAAAGTCTTAGCTCGAATCCGTTTTTCTATCTGTGGGTAGTGTCAATGATCGTGTCGTCATGTTATACATATACGTGGGATATCCGTATGGATTGGGGGTTGTTCGATGCGAATGCTGGTGAAAACCGTTTTTTACGCGAAGAGATTGTTTACTCAAGTATCCACTATTACTATGGAGCAATTGTCGCTGATCTCTTGTTACGGTTCGGCTGGACACTTTCGCTGTCTCTCACCGAACTCGGACTTATCCATGCCGACCTCATGGTGACGATACTTTCGCCGCTTGAGGTTTTCAGGTAGGAAACACGAATATCCATCAAGAATGTTAGAAAAACAGTATAAGTACGAGCAAAAATGGTGCTCGTTTATCCACAGACATATGCGATATGTTGTCTAGGTGGGTTCACTTCATGCTTCTTGATTCTTACAGACTCACGGTGTAGCGTGCAATCTCTTCTCCTTCCTGATCGAAAATACGTTTATTTATCCGTGCGCCGCGTAAATCTTTGATTATCATCGACTGTTCTGTTACAGACGATTCGTTTGGAATTTTTTCCGTCTGGAGAATGAGCATCTGAACAACTGCGGTAAATTCCGTGCGGTTCGAGACATTAGCGTAGCTCCTTTGGATAGTTATGAGCGGTGTGGTGCAGGAGGCGTGAGTCCAGCATTGCTCATGCGAATGATGGACGAGCCAAACGGTGTCATCAATCGTGGAAATAACGTTAAATCCAAGAAGAAGAACAAGTCGGTGTTATTTCGTATCAGTCAAAACGATCATGTGTACAAGCTAAAAAAATTGATTTGGATAAAAAATGTTTACTATTTATAGTGCCACCATGTTTTATGATATCGTATTAGCTGGGGTATAGCTTAGCGTAAAATATCGTTATAAGAAAATCAGGAACGGATTTGGTCGCACAGGGTGTTATCTTCTGTTATTACTACGGGTTGACTTCATTGTCTATGGTGTGTTTATATTAGGAAAGATTTTAACGGGTTGTGTGTCGTAAGGGGCATGCGTTCATCGGCTCCTCGTGACATTAACGGATGCCAATTTTTCCTAGAACCAAACAGTAAGCTCGTCATGATAAACAACGCGTCGTTTGGAATTTGAACGGAAATCAGGAATTATACCATCTCTGCTAGACGAACCCCACTAAAATTAAAAATCTCTTCTTTGCCCTAAATCGAAGGAATACGTTGTTATTCATTTCCATGCAGTTTCTGGAAAATTAACTTTCATAAAGAAAAACGGATGGTCTTTGATAGGGTTAAGATGTAAAACACTCGAAAAGATATCTTTAATACAGAAACGTATGGCCACTTTAGGGAGGAGAACATCAAAACAAGCCGCAACGATCAGTACTTTTTCTACTTCCTAAAAATACAACTGCCTGATTATGAAATTGTATTCGTTTCTTCACAAATATCACAACTTATCACAGCTATGACGGTTTCCCCTATTGATGTGATCGTCTGCTAAAACACCTTTCCTTTTCTCGATTTTTCCTTACGCTCACCTTTGCTCGTTGTTAATCGTTAGAAGTCATAATTATTGTAAGGTACAAACGTCGTCTCAGATTCAGATGTTCGCGTTCGATCATCAGCCTCAAGAAAGTGTATTTGGGTATGGGTCTTTGATGGCCTACTAGCCATCTAGTCTTGTGTGTACATTAGCTGTGACAGTACACTTGCGAGAAAATCAATTGACTTTCGCTTAGCCTTGCCTCTTCTTAACTGTCTTGCGTGACCACCTTTTGCTGACCCAAACATGCAAAAATTTAAAGATAAAGAAATGACAATATGGCTTTGGAGAGGATCACTTTAAGGACGTTTGACTGACTCTTGCTTGCTGTTGATTCCGGTCGCTTTTTATGCCGTTATCTCCCGCCCTTTTGTCGAGTGACTGTTTGTTTCAAATAAAGCGCATATGCTCAAGTTCCGTGCGCTATTGGGCTCTACTTCGCTATTTCATAGGCCCAGTTTGAGGACTTAATTTTCGTTGATTTTTTGGGTCAGTTATGAACAGTTATTATGTTTTTTCAAAGAGCTTTGGTTCAAAATAGCTAACCATAACTTTGCTTTGTTAGTTATGATTGAGTTGTTTCACGCAGTAGAAGGTGAACGATCATTTGGTTTTTTTTTTTGCTGGCGTTGCCTGATCTTACCTTTATCTTTTTCTTGTCAGTCGATCAATATATTACGGGTGTTGACACTATTTCGTTATCCAATTATTGACGCTATTTTTGCATAATGATAGATAATAGTGTTTTGTAAGTTACTAACTTTTGGATTCGACTATTAAACATTGATAATTTCAGGAAGAATAAGAGGCTTGCACCTGAAACCCGACTACTGCTTGAGGATTCAGAGGGACATCCCGATGTGTAATCTTCTCTCACTGAATTACTGCGCCTAAAAAGTCTCCACAAAGTCGATAGTTTTGTAAAATCCAGCTGAGGGCCTGAGTGGGTTGCTAAATAAGCGGGTTCTTACGACGAACCTTAGCGTTCTCATAACAAATTATCCTACCTATTTTATTAGAAATGTCGTCTTTGTACAGTTCCAGTCTATTCAGTGTACACTAACTCGTTGTACATAGTCATCAAGACCAGCTAGAACTCACTTGACACGTGATTTCTTCCACTTATATACAAGCCTGCACGTGACGAGTGGCTATGTGTACCTATCAAAGATTTTTATATGGATGATATAGTCAGCAAAACACCAAAAAATGGTTAGATATGGCTGACGAATTAATGCGGAATAGGCGGTTTGACTTCATGATAATTTATGTGACCAAAAATTAATGCAGAAAAGTTTCTCTTTGTCCACTAATGGCATACGACTCATCAGCCTTAGGTTATACTATCAATCGATTGCTTGTTGAAAGAATCCTTTTTAGACGTGACACTGCCTGAGCTGGTAATACGTCATAGTACACCGCTGTAACGTTTTCATCAACTACACGTGACCATTTCTGGCCACGAATGGGTGCGGCTCGGTGCAATAATCTTAAAATTAGGCTATAGCAACAACAATAACATGTGCTTACATTTATACATGTATAAGTACATATGTATATATATAGGAGTAAATGATTAGGTAGATTTGCATTTTATAATATATATATTATAAAATCTATAGAATGCATCCATATATGTATATATATATATATATATGGATGCATTCTATAGATATGTGCGTATATTTACAAAACATGCACAAATAAATACATCGGTGCGATTTGGGGGATTGTAAAGCTGGCATCGTTTTTGTTTTCGAGCTTCCGATGGCTGCCAGACATCTCATTGGCGCCATCTCACACTCGTACAATCACACTACACAAACCATCGATCAATGTTTTCACAACAAATAATCTACGAAGTGTTTGAAGGAATGGCTTCGTTTGTTAGGAGCAGCCTTATATTATGCCATCCGTTTATAATGGGCTAGTAGTGCTAATCTGGCCGAAAAACCTGCGTCGAAGAATTAACTAGGGAAAACAGAAGCGTCATTAGCAATCGTGGTAATACAAGTCACGCATATATAACGTTCCCCTTACTTGTAATGTGTTCGATTTTTTTCCTAGCCAGACTTGGTACATATTTCGCTGGTACGGTTTTCTTGCCGGCCGTATCATTACTCCATGTTCTTTCCTGTGTATGTTTTAAGATGTATATCTGTGTTTTTTTAGGTACGCTTGGCTTTTTTTTCATGTTTCGATACGATGCGGTAGAGCTGAGAACCGCAATAAAGCCGTAGATAGTCAGTAGCATTCGAGGCAAAGATAACAGAGGTGTAAGCATAGCTAACTAACGACAGTTTTCGATATTTCCCCTATCTGTTTTTCGATTTTGTCCTCGTTATTCAACTGGTCAGATCCGTACACAGAAAATTGAAAAATGCGACAAAACGTCATATTCCAGTTTGATGCGATTAACTGAGGTGACTGACATGGTTTGGCCTTCAATATGTCCGCTGACTGACATTTGTAAAATATGATTTTACATAATGACTGTAATTGTAATCATAATATTTGAATATGATGTGATAATTGTGACGATAAATAAAAGAAAGCTATATTTTTCGACAGTATGAAATGTTTTTTATTATCAGTTCCACTTTTTTGAGAACTTAACGTCTGTCAAATAGTGCGAGAAGCTGTAGAGACCTCTTCGAACCAAACTAGTCTTAGCTGATTGCGGAACTGGGTGGCTTTTCAGCGTCAAAATATACCTAAGGTGAATTTAGGACGATCTGAAAGACGCACATAACGACTACCTATGTTTGCTAGCCTTACAATATTATTAGAATTAATTAAAGAGTAAGCTTACCATCGGCGCAGTGTTTTATAGAATTTCTGAATGATTCTTTTACAGTGATATTTTGGACTGGGTCTTCTGTTTACTATGTTATATGTCTACGCTGGCCTGCAATCATCTCCAGCACAGCAGCAAAGAACGATGTCAGGACAGCTCCTGGTCCAAAATATACACTGTAGTTTTTTTTCTTCATAGAATTTATTGTGTGTCAGCAGGGTACTAATATCGAATAAACAGGTTCTAAGTTAGCGTTCTGGAAAATAGAGAATCTACCCAGAGTTCGCATCATTTAGGATTTGATTAAGCAGGCCACCTTAGGATGATGCGCCAGCCCCAAACAACCCAAAGCGCAGGATCTAACTAAGTTTGCCTAAGAATGTCCTAGCAATCGGATCGTGGGCCTTGTACTTAATATAAAGACACGCCCATGCAATTCATGCTGAGACCTGCCAAACGAGCCATACACCGGGATCTGAAATCGGCGAAACTACATGATTAGGAATGCATTGTTTATGCACATAAGGTAGAAGTCCGAGAAAAATCTTTTTTGCTTGGCTAAATCCATGACAGCCTGAAACATGCTTGCAAGAACTTCAACTGGCACATAGCGAACCAGTATAGAATACTTGTTATATGAGTGCTACGTCAGCGAAAAACAGATAGTAAACAGTCTTACGACCCATATAGTGACTGATAGCTTAAAGTTACTAATCTGTCACATACAGTTCTCATGGCCATGAGAAAATCGTTGACAGTTCCACGGAAGCTTCCACAAAGACGGAAAGCTCTAGAATATTGATACAGTTTGCTAAACGGGGTACGTCTGGTCCCCCACAATGAGCACGTCCTGCACCTGGACAACAAACAAAAAATCGACTTCCGCATCTTTTTGAAATCAGTGAGTGTGATCCTATAGACGACGACGACGACGATGACGATGATGATGATAGCAACCAGTTGCATACGTGTGTATTGGCCCGAATACTAGGACTAACTTCAGAGCCTTTCTTGGAAAGGTAGCAGTGGGCCACTTATTTCTCACACACGCATCATATCCGCCTATAATAATCAGCAAAAAATGTAGTGCCAACTGGCAAATAGTCAGTTCTGAACTTGTTTTGTCTGTTAACTATCTGTTACAGGCCGTACAGCCTATCGACAGCGATCGTGTTAATCAAATTATGCTATGTCATTTATTGGAGTATTTAATAATATAGCTTTGCTATATACCCACGTTGCTAAAACAGCAATGCTAGAAAATAACATCATGCTACTGACTTGAAGTTAACGTTTTTGGGTCGTCACAACGCAAGAGTGACAGCAGTTGGTCATGTAGCCCGGAGTTTATTCATATTTGTGTGTTGTATGTATTTAGCCATGAGCTTGGGAACGAATATGCACCTATCTAATAATAAACATTATGGCCCACCATTACTATTGCGATGCGGTTAAATAGTGGGACAAGCAAACCGTCGAAATAAACATAAAGTAGACAACTGTGGTCGTTTATAAAAACAGGCGGATCCAGACACAGACGGTCAGTTACATTGCAGTGCTTGTTCTAAACGATCTTATTGATTTTCGATGAATAGGCGACCTGACATTATTCCACAAAGTCAACCTGCGGGCTTAGAATCTAGTCATCGGCAAGAATAAACTAAACAACTGATCAAATAACGATTTTTTTCGATGGTATTGTGAGTGCACTAGTGAAATTGATAACGAGAAAAGAGCTAATCTTGAATGATGAGAAAATGACGGAGTGGTACTCCGGTACGACGGAACAAAATTTACGTTGAATATTTTAGTTACCATGATACCATAGGAAGCGGGATATGGCTTGTAAGTTAATCTACCTCGTACGTTTTGGCGGATGCGTCACTTTGACATATTGATATTAGCGAGAAGGAAGCTTTTATATTAACCGTTATTTCGTGACCTCGTGCCGTACAATGTCTCTGAGGAAAGCCTCGAAGTTGATCGTAGCCCCAGGTTAGTATGATGTCAATCGACATGAAAGCATGCTGTGTAGCCGATGGTCTGTATCTAGGGCAGCATTCAAAACCTTGACGCAATTACCTTCGAGCTCTGAGGAACTGGCTCTAACAATGTAATTTGAATGAACACACTGACACCCACAAATCGACGACCTACTTTTATTCCTCATTCATGAAATGAAAATATTTTGCAGTTTTCGTGTTCCCCTATCATATATAGTAATAGACAAGCTAAGCTGCTTTCGTATTTTTTATCCACTTTCGTCTCGGACTCTCCCTTCATTCAGATTAAAGAAGGCATTTTTTTTTTCGAAGAATACACACCTGTGCAGGCGTAACGCTATAGGCACGGTTTTTGTAAAACCGCTTGGTAGTTAACTGGATTGCAATGCAACCTTAAACTACGACCCACTTTATGATTGTCATAGTTGATACATTGTGACCTGTCAATCACAAAATAGTAAACGACAGTAGCTGGTACTTAGCCGCTAGTCAAATATGGTTTATGTGTGCACGTGCTATGCTACTAATGTGTATATAATAAGCTAAATAAACAACCAGCCCGAATTGTGCATTATTATAACTAAAATTATGTCGTCCGTCTATTACATGTAATCGACTTTATTGAAACGCTACCAGATCACACTAATCCAATTGTGACCCCCGCTATGATAGCAAAAATCAAATTAAAACTAAATTAAATGCTTATCTGCAGATGTCTTGTGACAAATGATGAAAGTGAACTATGAAATAATGTACGAGAGAATCAGTCTGCACTGAGATCTATTAGATGGACAGTTTTGCGCAGAAACAAAATATATGATCATTGCTTGAGCAGGTTCTAAAGGTGACTATCGATTTCCTCCAGTTACCGCTTCGGTGATGACAGATGTTGAACTCGACCTTGCGTACCAATATCAATGCCTGACGGCGACCCTGTACATCGACAAAACTACTCCTGGGCGCCCTTGACTGTGTTAGTCGACTTTTCGGCTCATAACGAGTAACTCCTCGTGGAAGAAAGTTGAGTCGCCAGTTATATAGCTAAAACAACAAGTGCTTCGCCGACTTGCGTAGAACGTTCCGCTCCCCTTCAGTGTCATCTACGACAATTCTCTTTGCTTATTACAGACTTACAATACACAACTCTACATTGTCACCGCCGTCTAGTATGCCTCCCGGGGAGCAGGCCGTTTTCTCGATTGAGAACAGGAGTAGAAGAACCGCTAAGGAGGGTCCTACTCATAAAGCTAAATGGATAAAGACAGTCCTATCTGATACCGTTGAAATCGATGATCAACGACAATGCCGCGAGGTGTTTAATGTGTTCGGCTCGTGCTTATGGCACTTGAAACTCTGCGGTGTTTGGAGAGGATGTTTCGTTGGCTGTATTGAAGGTGTACCTAATGCGCACGGCCGGTACAAATGGTAAGTCGTTAGAGCCGCTGCATCATTTCTTCATGCCACTGCCCTTAGGGGAATATTGCAGAATTTGTTAAATCTCAGATCTTGCACGTCGCTCGCTGAGCGAAAAAGCGACTTCACGCGTATCCGATGGATATACATTTAATTATATCTGTGCAGCTTAAACTACCAACAGAAATTAAAAAGAAACATTCATATTTGTCTAGGGCATTGCCGCGTATGCCGCGGGAGTGCTTCAACAACGCTCATCATAGGACTATCGTTGCAGTACTTATTTACTATAAAATTGATATGTATATTTCATCGAAATATTACTAGCGTTTGCAACATAAATTATTCTCTGTATGTTTTCTATTCACCATAGGTTTCAACGCGTTACGGCGTGGAGTATTGCTCTATTGAGTTTGGTACACTTTTACTTAATCATGAGCTTTTTATCGTTTGTTTTCGCCATCGGAACTAAAGAATTTTGGGCCAGCGTAGCGGTTTTCATTCGGACGGGAGTTTCCGTAATCACCATCGACCTCTTCTACGTCAACGAACCAGAGATTGCGCAACTTCTTTGCGATTTAAGCAATTACCCCATCACGGAGGATCGGCTGAAGTAAGTTGCAAAAGGGAAATTACAGTTTACTTGACAAGTTTATTATGCTGCGTTAAGTGCATCTCAATCCATCGTTTAGAGAGCTTCTACTGTGGTTGGTAACTAATAAATCCTTTCGGTAAATTAGTTTATTTATATTTGAATATTCGTATCGAAACATGTCTGAGTGACGCTTTTCTGTTATACGGGATCGTCAGTTCTTTTCGCTATTATGCTATTTCAGTTGTGCAGCAAGCCAACGTATAAAA
Source organism: Varroa jacobsoni (assembly GCF_002532875.2). Lineage (NCBI taxonomy): Eukaryota > Metazoa > Arthropoda > Arachnida > Mesostigmata > Varroidae > Varroa > Varroa jacobsoni. The sequence continues at coordinate 31,346 of NW_019213233.1, read as the reverse complement.
TAGGTGTCGCGCTTAATTTGTCGCGCTTGCTTTACAAAACCTTTAATAGATGTACGTAGAACAACGTGCAAGAATACAATGTCGATGCGCGATTACAGGTTTCCACGAAGCGCCTTAGAATGATATAACATGTCGTGAAACAGATTCAATTCAGGTAATTAAATGGGGCATTCATACCTTAGCTGTCGGATCACTCTCCAGAAAGGATCGTCAATGGTCACTTCGGTCCCACCAGCTTCAAGAGCAATTGTGATTAGGCTACTGTGGTTATAGTGAACCATGATAAATGTTTTCAGCATTCGGTATAATATCAAAGTTTAGGTGGAATGGCTTTTCCTGGATCTATCTGGGTTTCTTCAAGAAAGTTATGAAAAAGCATTGCAACCATGCGCCAACACTGAAGTTTGATACAGCGATGGCCTGCGTCGTACGATCAGAAGTTCTAACTTGTTTCATTTGTGGACAAGTAGCATTGTTCTGTAAAATACTATGCTTTGCGAAAGTGTCAAGAAGTTTTCAAAAAGCACACGTATTTTAAAAAAACTACCTATAGCTACATTCTACAGTATGGGTTTCATCTTACTCTATGTGGAAGATTGGGTATATGCCTCAGGTGGCACACAACATTATACATTGCAGCACCTTCGCTGAGCAGTTTCTCTCATTTGGCATATTATTTTAGAAATTTTATTTTATACGTTCATGCTATACAGCCGCACTGTGGTATACATATAATAAATATGGCATTTGAGCGTATGCCGAATTTAGTGCATAGCCCAGGCTTTCCGACCAAAATCCGGTAACTCCTGTCGTTTTTGAAAAAAAAAACATACATAACCTCAAAATTCCACAAAAATGGCCCGAATTCATTCAACTAGTGGAGAATAGCGGACCTATGACGTCGCTTGCTTCAGCAAAAACTTTATTTCTTTGTTCTATTATCAGCTTGTGCATAATATATACAATTTCAATACTGAATATTAGGTACTTTTTTTAAACAGCCAGATGATCTAAGAATTCGGTATGTATGATTGTTGGTATTCGAGATCAAAAGAGTTTAAATTCTTCTAATCTAATATTTTGTTCTAAATAATAGACGTATACACAAATATCGAATATGTACCCATATGTATAATACATACAAATGTGCGTATCTTGAGATAAAAGATCATGTGTTGCGTCTAGTGACTTAACTAGATTAAGGCAGTAACTTATCAGATCCTGATTTTCTGATATGAATTTCATTTTTAAAAAAATAAGGTTGAGTTTAGGAAAGAAAAAAATAAAATAGATGTTATTTTTGACGATGTCAAAACTGAAAAACAATATATATATACATATACATACATTTTTGCAGGAACTTGGAAAGTGTAGCACGAGCGAAACGTCCGTTGGGGGTTAACTCTGAAACCCCTTAGTAAGCCTATTATTCATTCTTTTAGCTACATCCCAAAAGTGTTATATCAGCACAAAATACTAAACATAGCAAATTTAGACCTTACACTCAGGGTTGCTAGGATAAAAGCAAATGGCCTAAGTCACCCGACCGGTTGAAGTTAGCCATCTCAACAAAACGCATAAAAGGCAATTGCTTTAACCATATCTTAAGCAACGTATAGACCCATCCATTAGGAGATAGATTTGGTACTATCGAAAACAAAGCCCAATCAATTGCAGTGGACATAAGACCACTCTCCCATCAAAAACGGTAAAGTTGGTGCCAGCATGTTGAATTACCATCCATTGTTATTATACTTATAAATTTATTTTAATTTATCATTTTAAATAGTTGTGACTTGTAGCTATATACTAATTTCTTTAGAAAATATGGGTTTTTGAACACTCGCTTTTACACAACTAATAGCCCAAATGCTATAAATTAGATATGCGGATCTCTTCGTCACAGTGCTGATAGTGTGTAGGCCTATATGTTTCGAGTTTTACGTCCGGTATCGCCGTCAGACGTTCCATCAGAAGCACGAAAGGTAGTGTGTGTTTATGCCCTACGGGTTCTAACCTAGACCACAACATGTCCCTAGGATTAGCATGCGTATACGTTACCCATTAAGATACTACGGGTGTAGTGAGTGTATAGGCCGATCAACAAATGAAGTGTCAGAACAGAAGAAGCGGAATTTTTTCTGACCTGTTTGAGTGTTTCCTATAACTTTGCTATACCTCAGAGGATTTTGTTTTTAATTAATTCAAGTGCTTTACGACATTCGACTTTAAAGTTCCCCTGGCTGTATATATAAGTATATCCCAATCAGTACGAAAAATCCACAAAATTGGTTGCCTGTAAAAGATATAGTTCTTAGTAACATAATTAGTTTACTATATTGAAAAAGTGCACTGTATCAGCTGGTATAAAAGAATAGTTAAAATAGATACAAAGGACGGATCTTATTTTACAGCTACTGTGCCAATATTTCTTTCCGGTTTAAGGTTCGCTTTTATAAATTCATCTTTGAAATTATAAACACCGAGCACCTCACTGATGGTGTTATTTAACGAATTAAAAGTAAAACTGTTTCTTATTCAATTTTATATTCTATACCATACTAGCTTGAAGAAATTAATTACCCGTTTTAAGACAGAAAAATGAAAATCCGCTATTAGCTATTTTTATTTCCCTGCTTGCAAGATCTGAAGACCCCCGACTCGAGTAGCTCTGTCATACGCGTGCGGTCTGAGTAAAAAGGGATGTAAAAATAAATACACTTGAGGCTTGCAACCCCGTTATTGTACTACGGTAAAAAAAGAAGGTCAAACAGTGATAGATTTCGCTAGAATTTTAATCATAGGACAGTTGAGTAGCTGCAAACTTGCGCTTACATCCGATCGTCTGATCATTAATATGTCGATCGTTAAAATTTTCGTTTCTTTTAGCATTTCTCGTTATCGTTCTTACCTAAACAAGTCTTTGGAATCACCTCTTTTCAAGTACATTAAAGTAACTTCAGACGTACCATGCATCGCTTCTTAACAATAGGAACTTCTCTATATACCTGGGACTCCTTTTAATGCATGCATACGATTAAACAAAGACTATTAAATAAAGATTCCCCGTTATTTTAACGAAGTAACAAGGACACATTCTAATTACAATATTTTCTGTCTTCTTTTTAGAAAATGTTGGGAGATAACATTTGTTAGGGTCCTGGGCCTTGTTTTCGTCGACCATTGAATTTTAAGACGCTGAAAAGTATATGTTATAAGAAAAGCGTTTTTACGAAGCAGGATTACTTCTATTTTCACGGGTTCTACCTAGTACCTGTAAAATTCGAGTGTCTTCCTTTTAGGCTGTTATCTCAGCGGTGCTTTCCTTCTGTTATTTGAAAGATGTTAAAATGTGGCTACCCTTCTAACGAACACGCCACTTGTAAATAGAACACTGAAAATCCCCACAGGCAAACCTCGCTCTTCTTGTCATCTAAATAGCCACTCTGTTGGTCTTACATTGAAAACGTATCTATACGAATATATATACCTTTTGCATACGAATCACGCGTGATACCAAGTACAGTGATGATGGTGATGCAGCTGTAGTTAGTCACCTAGCCTGGTCACTCGTCTGTCAGCAGGTAATCATTTCGGGGCAAATATCGTAATTCTGCTCGTCGCTGCCACTCCCCTTATGGTAACCTATTTTTATATGCCAAAAATAGATGAGTGAAGCTTCGGTAAGGCCCGACATCATCACAAGCTGCTGGCCAACAGCATCGACTGGATTCGACTAGTAAAATAAAACATCGTAATGGCTACCGTTCACTCGCATCAGACCAGAAAAAGCTGCCATTTGGTAT